>NW_006204105.1:1304607-1311877 GCF_000334495.1 Tupaia belangeri chinensis
TTCTCTCTCTCTCTCTCTCTCTCTCTCTCTCTATGTGTGTGTGTGGGGGGGGTGGGTGGGTGTGTGTTTATGCATCTCTGGTGAGCACACATGCCTTAAAGCAAATTTTAAAAAATAATACTAAATAAATAAAGCAAAATAAATAATTCTTTTTAAAAAAAAAATAGGAAAAGAAACTAGAAACCTTATTTATTTATTTTGCTATAAGGCATGTGAGCTCACCAGAGAGAGCAGAAAGTGAAAAAGCAGTCCCCAGGAGCACTGGCACACTGTAATCCTTTCTCCTCTATTCTCCTCTTGGGATTTTGAGCATATGTACACACATGCCCAACATGTTTTGTAAGCCTCTAGATCCAGAACTTGAACCATGCAGTTGGTGTTGTTCAAGCATCCTTCACCATACTGCTGACTAGCTCATAATAATAATTGTTAATTTTTAAGTTAATTATGAAATCCTAATGCTGACTTAGAGATTAACCTAATAGCCTTTGCTTTAATAAAGAGACTTAGAGGAGTTTAGCAATGTACACTCAAATACAATGCAGTTCCATAAGCCCATTCGGGAATTTTTCAACTGCTCTACGTTAATGGTCTCACAAATAACGATTTTGTTGATGAAATCTCCCCATCTCAATGCCATCAAATGTGTTCTTACAGCACTTCTCCTACTTTCAACTTGTATTTTACCACTTCTCTAACAACACTTACCGCCATTATCAACACCAATATGCCCAACCAAGTGTTTATTTGGAGAGTAGTACACTCACCAGCATTTAACCAAAAATCAAAGAGCCTATTTTGGGAACATTATCAGCTTTAAGAATGTTATTTCAGGGAACCAGCAGTTAGCGTGATGGCTATGTCACTGGACTCCCACATAGTCAACCGCAGTTCAAGTCCCGGACCCGGTGGCTTAAACTCACACCAGGTGCGTGTGCGTGCATGCCCAAGATCCTGAGAGGAGAATAGAGGAGAAGAGATTGTGGTGTGGCCATCCCCCTGGGGGGGAGGGGCGGTTTCTCACTTACTGTCTCTATGTCTCTCTCTGTCTGTTTGGCGAGCGCACGTGCCCTATAGTGAATATCTCTTCAAAAAAAAAAAATGTTATTTCAAATGAATAGATTCTGCTGAGTGGCTAGGTATTCCACAAACAAAGGCTGCAAATGCATTTTTCTTTAATCTGATATCTTGATAGAAAACACAAATTTAAAAAACCAACTATTAAAATATGAATTTTGTATTTAAAACAAAAAGCCCAAACCCCCATGCATTGAAGGTATACATATACTGAAGGTAACAGCGATTACCATGACCAGCCAGATGAGGCCAGTGTTGATAAAATTTCTGCTCTGACCCAGCCTGCCAACCAGTCATCTGGAGATCCTCAGAGGGAGGACAGAGCTCCAGGACTCACCAGCAAGTTCAGGATCACTCAAGCAAAGAGAGCAGGGTAAAAGAGAAGGAAAGAATGGTACTGGCTCAGATTTGTTTAGTACCCATATTTTATTTTTCCTTTTTTAAAAGTTTTTACCTTAGAGCATGTGTGTCCGCTGGACAGAGAGATAGAGAAAATGAGAGGAAAAGTAGAAATCACCCCTGGGGGGAATGACCATGCTGCAATCCTTTCTCCATACTCCTCCCCAGATCTTGGGCTCCCATGCTCATGTGCCTGCATGATTTTCAAGCCACTGGGTCCAGGAATAGAACTACAGTCAGCCACATAGAAGTCCAGCAATGTAACCGCTACACCATCTGCTGGTCCCAAGTGTTTCTATTTTCTTATCTTTTTTATTTTTTAAATGAAAGCAACTGAAATTTATAGTTGGAAAAAATAAACACAAAAAGGTGAGCAGGGAAAATGAAGTTCCTTTTTGCCACCCTATTACCATTTCCCAGAATTTAATATTAACAATTCTTATATATTCTTGTAAAATTTTTTCTATGTATATGATAGCATGTATGTATCTATTCAGTTTTGCACATTGTATGTGGTTTTTCCTCATCCCTTAGAGATTATTTTATACCAACACATGTAAGGCCTACCTTACTTTTTAAAGTCACAAAATACTCTATTGGTGCATCAACAGACTTTATTTAAATAGTCCAATATTGGGACAAGCAGATGACATGGCAGTTGCGTTATTGGACTCCCACATGGACGACCACAGTTCAAGTCCCAGGCTGGCAGCTTGAGGCTCATACCAGGCACGTATTTGTGCATGCCTAAAATCCCAAGGAGAGAATGAAAAAGGGATTGTGGCCATTCCCCTTGGGGGGGGGGGGTGATTTCTCGTTTTCTGTCTCTGTCTCTCTGGTGAGTGCATGCACCCTATAGCAAAAATCTCTCTTAAAAAATAGTCCAATACTGATGAATATTTAGATTACTGTATCTTTTGCAATTATAAATGATGTTTTAACTAATGTTATGCAATAGCTTTGCATACTTACAGTAATATATTACAAGAATAGATTCCTAAAAGTAGAATTGCAGAAAATGTTCATTTAAAAGTTTAAATAAAATGTGCCAAATTACTCTTGAAAATGCTGTGATAAATTAAGACAAAAGACATTTCAATATAGAAGCCTGGAAAATGGTTTTGGATACTGGAGACAGTGTGGGAAGAGGGTGGGAAAAGGAGGAGAGTGTAAGGGAAGGAAGCAAAGAGAAAAATAGAGAGCCAAGACATTATGGGACACAAAAAAGGATGATTATCTGTTGATGATAATGTGTGTAGTATCCTCAACTGGATTGGTGTGAAGCGTATTTATGTTGGGTAAATTCACTTTACAAACGAAGTGATGTATAGTGATTGAATATATAAAATAAGTTTAAATTAAATTAAATTTAAAAAGAGAAAAGAAAAACCAAACAACAAAACCAAGATCCTCCTCTTCCGGCCTCCCAGTTTGTCAATTTCTGTGGTGTAAATATGGTCATTGTGACCTATTTAAAGTTGTCAACCTGACATCATAAGATATTGAATGTGGAGCTGGGAAGAAATGAGAGCAATCTGCTCTTGAAAGCCTATAGGAGATGGTTCCAATATAAAATAAATAAATAAATAAATAATAAATAAATAAATAAATTTTAAAAAAGAGTGTTTCAAGCTTTCTAATCTTTGTCATTTTTTTTTCTAATTGCTAGAGAGCACGAGCATTCACCAGAGGAAGAGAGAGAAAGCTCCCCAAATGGAGCATGGTCAAGTGCAATATTTCTCTTCCATTTCTCCATCCTGTTGGCATGTTGGGTACGCATGCACACACACCCAGCATGTTTCTCAAGACACCAGGATTGAGATTTGAACCGCAGTTGGTCATGTGGGATTCAACTCCATTATCCAGTAGGCTAAGCCACTAAGCTAAACCACAGGGCCAGCCACTATGGTGATGATTAGCTCTTCTTTCTCTTTACAGGTCGATATGCGTTGGTGGTCTGTGGAGACATAGCGGTCTATCCCAGTGGAAATGCTCGTTCCACAGGTGGGGCCGGAGCCGTGGCCATGCTGGTTGGGCCCAATGCCCCTTTGGCCCTGGAGCGAGGTTTGTAGTTAACCATTAAACCATTACCAGGAACCTAGGCATGACATAGCTACACGTAGTTCCTAATCTCACACTGGCATACTTGCTACTTAGGGCTGAGGTGTGAGTTTGAGCAGAGAGTTGAAAAGAAAAGATGAGAGCAGTCTGCATCGGCATGCATTGGAATAATAATGTGTGGGTTGTTATTAACATGAGGGAACTAAACTGGCAATTGAAGATGAAAGAAGGGAATAGGGTATAAAGGAAAAGTTGGTTTTGTTTTGCTTGGTTTGGTTTTTGAGACTTTGGCTTTTATTCCAGGTTTGTTATGCCTGCATAGATGTGAGAAGGGAGGTAGACATCTCATTTATGTAACATCAACAATCTATTCAACTCTTTCTGAATATGTGAGGAAGCTTTAGTGGGCTCAGGCTTGGGCGTGGAAGACAGCTAAAGACCAGGAAGCTCTTTTGACAGTTCTCTTTTCCTTCTACTGCATTACATAATCCTGAAACCCTCTGTGTCTTTGCAGGGCTCAGGGGAACACACATGGAGAATGTATATGACTTCTACAAACCGAGTGGGTCCTCAGAGTACCCGATGGTGGATGGGAAGTTCTCCATCCAGTGTTACTTACGGGCCTTGGACCGATGTTATACAGTATACCGCCAAAAGATCCAGAATCAGTGGAAGCAAGGTCTGGGATTTGGAGGGCAGAAAGTGGGACTATGCTTACATGGGCCAAGAGTTTATATCTAATAGCTTAAGACAAGGTCTCTTCTCACCTCTGAAAATGATGTCAAGAGAGTTATTTCATGTTTCCTCTCACATTCTGCCCTGAGTCTTTGTTCAAATCTGTTTGCCTGTCATTCAAACTGAAGTACAAAATTGCCTCTTACTTAAACTAAACGAAAGCAAGTAAACAATATAGGGCCAAAGACACCAATATGAAACCCACAGGTGTCAGCCTCCTGGGGAGATGCTGTTGTGAAGCAGGGTAACCACATCCCACTGGAGATGGGATTTGTTCCTGTTTTAGTCAAGTGTAATTTCACTCTTGGATTCTAGTTTACCGCCTTTTAAAGTGTAATCAGTCTTGAAAAATCTTACCTATATTGTCTATATACTAAAATGTTTTAACTAATTTTTCTCTGCCTGGTGGTGGCATTATAGGTCAATTTTACCTTTTTTAAAAGAATTCTTTTATTTAAATTTATTTATTTAAATTTGATCAGAGTGGGACAGAGAGAGAGAGAGGAAGTGAGAAGGCAAGCCACCAGTTCTGGGACTCAAACCGCTGTCTGCCATGTAGGAGTTCAGCACTCTTAACCACCTGCTGGTCCCAGGTCAATTTTGGTTTTACCTTCAGTTTCTGAATTTCCTTGATAAAACATTTGTACTGCTTCTATAATCAGAAAAAAAAATATTTCTAAAATATAGAGAAACCCACTTTTAAATAAAGTGAAATTAGAAATAAAATATAAAAAAATCCACTTTTAAATTTATTTATTACATTTATCCACTATATATAATTACAGCATATAGGGAACCAGCAGTTTGCATAATGGCTATGTCGCTGGACTCCCATGTAGTCGACCGCGGTTTGTGTCCCAGACCCGGTGGCTTAAAACTCAGGTCGGGCGCGTGTGCGTGTCTGCCCAAGATCCCGAGAGGAAAATGGAGAAGGGATTGTGGCGTGACCATCCCCCCTGGGGGGTGATTTCTCACTTTCTGTCTCTATGTCTCTCTCTGTCTGTCTGGCGAGCGCACGCGCCCTATAGCAAAACTCTCTCTCAAAAACAAAAATCATTACAGCATATAAAATTAATTTTCCCATCCAGAGTACACTGTGTAGAAAACTGCTTTTTAAAAATTTTAAATGTTCTTACATGCTTAGCCATGTCCAGGTGGGCATCTACAAACCTGAGTTTTCCGTGCAGGAAAGACATGTGCCGAAGCTCCAGAGTGGGGGTGTATTGGGGGTGGCATAAGGAGCAACTTCCTGGCTTCTTCCACTGCGCTGGGTGGGATGCCACCTGCCAGAGGCAACTCTCAAGGATGAAGAGTCAACTGGGGCCTCTCTGTCTCTGGCCATCCACTGTAAAATTAGTATTGATTAACTGCTCTCCTCTTCTCTGAATATTTCCGGCATTTTAATTGTACTCCTTGTTTTTATATGGAATTTGTTGGATGCTAATTTGGATCACAGCACTAAACTGTAACCTTTCCTAAGGGCTTAAGTTGCATTGCCCTCCTCTTCACAGTAAAAGAGATAGTCTATTGGGTAAAGGGAGAGGTATCTGAGCTTAAATTCAAAGCCAGCTTTTTCCAAGTTGGGTGACTTTGGACACCTGACTTCACCTAATCTTTTGGAGACTGTTTCCTCTTCTGGAACATGGGGGGAATGATACAACACAGGTTGATTTGGAGAAGGTATCTGTCATCGAGATTGGCAGTGGTAGATGTTTGTTCCCCTCCATTCCTTATACATAAAGGGTGCTTAGTAAATACATGTAAAATGAATGGACAAACCTTATGTGCATTTACTGGAAGAGGGAACTAGCTCTTTAAGAGGCCCAGCGTCTCTTAGCAAACTTACGTCTTGGAGTGTAGGTCTAAACGTCACATCCTTCCTATCTCCCTTCCTCCTCCAGCTGGCATTGATCGACCTTTCACTCTTGAAGATTTACAGTTTATTATCTTCCACACACCCTTCTGCAAGATTGTTCAGAAATCTCTGGGTCGCCTGATGTACAACGACTTCCTGTCAGCCAACAGTGACACACAGAACAGCTTATATAAAGAACTGGAGGCCTACAGGTGAGTTTTCGCGGGGACCCCTAGAGGATCATGAGGAGTAAGCAAAGAGGCAGCTTCTTCACGTCAAGTCTGAATGACCAGCACTTTGGTGGGGGGGCGTGAATAGCAATCCCCCAACATGACAGAAATGATGCTGAGACCTTATAGAGGGTAGTGAGTGACTGCATAGAGCTCTCCATGTGTTATCTCTGAGGAGGGCAGGAATTGTCCAGCACATCTATGTAGAAGCTACAGAAAATAAGAAAAAGGAGAAAGAGTTTGGCTAAGTTAAGCAGTCAGTAATTATTTCCTGAACATCTACTGTGGGCCAGACATCATACTAAACTCTAGGTGACTAAAATAAATGTGACCTATGATCCTTGTCCTACAGGATTTCACAGTCTGTACAGACACAATCACATAAAAGCAAATAGTCACAACACAGGGTGGCAACTGGGGGAGTATCAGGTCCCAGTTACACTTGTCATTGTCTTAACTAATGTCTTGTTTGTTGCTTCAACTTCCCCACTTACAAAGCAGAAAGAGTCCAGCTGAATCCTTTAGATACCAAAAAGCAAGAGAATGCTGTTTATGTACAACTCCTAGATGTTTAGAAAAGAAATATCTTTCATACAGAGAGCTTTCACTGGGAAGGGAATCTTTGACTTTCTCTTTGGTATCTGTTTATTTTCAAGTTTGGGACTATTCTACAAACTGTTGTCCCTACCAACTACTACTGTTGACCTCTAAAATTAGCACCTCTAAAGACCTACTTATAAGGGAACCAGCAGTTAGCGTAATGGCTATGTTGCTGGATTCCCACGTAGTCGACCGCGGTTCGCGTCCCAGATCCGGTTACAACTCACGCCGGGCGCATGTGCGTGCGTGCCCAAGATCCCAAGAGGAGAATGGAGGAGAAGGGATTGCGGCGTGACCATCCCCCCTGGGGGGT
>NW_006204105.1:1311927-1368982 GCF_000334495.1 Tupaia belangeri chinensis
GCCCGCTGCAAAAACCCCCCAAAAAAAAAAAAAAAAAAAAAAAAAGACCTACTTATAAGACCTGCCCTATACAGAAAATAAAAATGTGTAACATATACCGAAGATGGGCTTAATGTTTTTGTATGTATTTTGAAAAATAAATGCCTTGCAGGGCCAGCAGGTGGTGCAGTGTTGGGGTGCTAGCCTCCGACATGGCTGACTGCAGTTCAAGTCACGGACCTGGCAGCTTGGTTTTTCACTTTCCCTTTCTCTCTCTGTCTCTGTCTGGCCAAAAAAAAAAAAAAGATTGAGGAGGGGGACCAGCGGTTAGCGTAATGGCTATGTCACTGGACTCCCATGTAGTCAACCGCCGGTTCACATCCTATACCCAGTGACTTAAACTCATGCTGGGCACATGTGCGTGAGTGGCCAAGATCCCTAGAGGAAAATGGAGGAGAAGGAATTGCGGTGTGGCCATCCCCCGTGGGGGGTGATTTCTCGCTTTCTGTCTCTCTGTCTGTCTGGCGAGCGCATACACCCTATGGCAGAGGTTTTTGCCATAGGGTGCAAGAAGTTTTTGCTATAGGGTGCGTGCGCTCATCAGAAAGACAGAGAGTGACAAAGAGACAGAAAGTGATAAATCATCCCCCGGGGAATGGCCATGCTGCAATCCCTTCTCCTCCATTCTCCTCTCGGGATCTTGGGTACGCACGCACACGCACCTCGCGTGAGTTTAAGCCACTAGGTCTGGGACTGGAACCGTGGTCGACTATATGGGAGTCCAGCGACATAGCCATTACGCTAACTGCTGGTCCCTCTGTCTGGTCAAAATTAAAAATATAAATAATAATATCAAACAAAATTAAATAATAATCATTTAAGAAAAATAAAATAAACACATTAGTACAAAACAAGCAAAGAACAGAACATTTTCTTAAAAAAGAAATTGGGCCAGCAGCAGTTGGCATAGTGGTTACATACTCCCACATGGCTGATCGTGGTTTGAGACCCAGTGGCTTGAAAAGTCACACTGGGCATGTGTGCGTGAGTACCCAAAATCCTGGAGGGAGAATGGAGGAGAAGGGATTGTGGCGTGGCCATCCCCTCTGGGAAGTGATTTCTCACTTTCCCTTTCACTGTCTCTGTTTCTTTCCAGTGAGTACATGTGCCCTAAGGCATAAACCTCTAAAAAGAAAGAAATATATGCAATTGTATTTTTTAAACGTGCATGCTCATTAGTATAAAATTTAAGCAAGTTACCATTTTCTTCAGGTTTTTTTTTAAGTTTGCACATACCAAATGACAAGGCTATGGGAAAATGAGCAATAGTGAATATACAAATTGATATTAGTGTTTTGAGGAGTAATAGGAGAATATGAAGCAAAAGTCTTACCGATGTGATCATTTTGGCTCAGTAATTCCACATGTTTAGAACACATAACTATTCACTGTATAATTTAACCAGTCAGGAACTGGAGTAGAAAGACTGGTTAAAGTGGGGTATATCTAGTTTGGATGGTTCTGCAGTTTTTAAAAGTAATGTTATAGAGGATGACATAATGTTGAGAATGAGCAGGAATTTTTGATATGTAAAGTAAATGCAGGAAAATGTAAAAAAATAAATAAAATGAAATATAAAAAAGAAGATGACGTAATGCCATGGATATAGATAGATTCTAAGTTAAGAAAGCATGCTAAATGGAATGTATAGTAGGACTTAATTCTGATTCTTCATAGACCATATGAAAGTAAGGACGAATTCAATGAGAAAAATATGCTTTCAATGGTAGGACAATTGGGGTGTGTTTTTGTTTGTACTCTTCTGTATTTCCAAACAGTGTAATAAAAACACATAACCAAAAGTCTTCTCTCCAGAAGCAGTGTTTTTTGTTTTTGTTTTTGTTTTAGGGGGCAGTTCGCTATAGGGCGCATGCGCTCGCCAGAAAGAGAAACAGAGGCAGAAAGCAAGAAATTACCCCCAAGGGGGACTGGCCACACCACAATTCCTTCTCCTCCATTCTCCTCTCGGGATCTTGGGCACGCACACACACATGCCCAGTGTGAGTTTAAGTCACCAGGTCCAGGACTCGAACCACAGTCGACTACATGGAAGTCCAATGACATAGCCATTACACCAACTGCTGGTCCCAAGAAGCAGTGTTTTTACCCCTTGCTCCCTCCCTACGTTTTCATGGTCTCTTATCTGACCACTTCTGGCTTCCTTACAGGGGGCTGAAGCTGGAAGACACCTACAACAACAAGGACATGGAGAAAGCACTTCAAAAGGCCTCTCTGGACATATTCAACAAGAAAACCAAGGCTTCCCTATACCTCTCCACGCACAATGGGAATATGTACACCTCCTCCCTATACGGGTGCCTGGCCTCTCTTCTAGCCCAGTGAGTACTGCCTGTGTCTGCCCTCACCCACTTCCCTGAACCCCCATGGTCCCAAGTTCTTCTTCTATATCAGAATATTAAAAGAAGAAAAGAAAAAGAGGAGACAAGAAAGGCCAAAGAAAGGAAGATGAAAGAAACTTGTTTCAAAGGTGTATGTGTGATCATGTCTGTGCGAAACAGTGGTCTCCAAAGTGAAGTACATGGGTGTCAGGCGGTGTGTAAGTTCTATTTGGGGACAGCAAGAAAATAGTGGAACTTGTATACTTATTTCTGTCTCATCTATTTAAAATTTCTGATCTTAGGAGAGCCTGGTGATTAAGAGTCTAACTTTAGAGCCCACAACCCAGGTTCAAATCTCTTTACTTAATTATTGGGTTGTCAGAAAAGTCATGACATATTTTTTCTATGTTTTTCTATGCAAAAACATAGACTTTCCATGACTTTTATGACAACCCAATATATTTGAGCTTGGAAAAATAACAAACCTGTATGTGCCTCACTTTACCCTTCTACAAAGTATGTATAATAACCCTACCTGCCTTCTATGGTTTTGATGAACACTGAGTGTTGTTGATTACAACAGTGGTGCTCACCAAGTGTTCAACTGTTCATTATTTCTTTGATTTTCTATTCTGTGGATTTTATAAGGAAATACTGCATGTAACACAGGGGAAAACACTTATGGGAAATCAAATGATTACTAAGGGGGGATGATCAGAAAGTTGTGACTGCTGAGTCATCGCCAGTCAACATGGATGCCTTGAGGGTCAGGATAGGGCAGCGTTTTGCTTCCACTTGGAGGCACCTTCAAAATGTCCTGAGCTCACGCCATCTTCTTGAGTCGGAAGAAGTTCCCTTTACACTCTGGAAGTCTGTTGTGCTCACTTATGTCTTACATATTTTGGATGTTAGTTGCTGTCCTTCTGGCAAGGTTTCATATTCCTAGACCATGGACTTCTTTTACATTTTTTTTAATTTATTTTTAGATTGCCAGAGGGGTGTATGTACTTGCTAGAGAGACAAAGAGAAAGAGAGAGAAAACATACCCCCCTAAAGGGGATGGTCACACCACAATCCTTTCTTCTAAATGTTCCCATCTTGTTGAGATTTGGGGCACAAGCTCACACAGACCTGGCGAGTGTTTCAAGTTTCCAGGGCAATGCCTTGAACCCCATAGTCAGCTATATGGGATCTGACTCCTTTATCCACTAGGCCACGGAGTCAGTCCTTTTATACGAGTGCCCGGAACTCATTTCTAGCTGCATGAGGAAGATTGAAACAAGATGGGGCTAATAGATTAGTGCTTTATTTGAAGCACAGAATACAGTGCCAATGTGCTTTTGGTTTCTTTTGGCTTTGGCTTCTTTCCCTGCAGGCACTCTGCCCAAGACTTGGCTGGCTCCAGGATTGGTGCCTACTCCTATGGCTCTGGCTTAGCAGCAAGTTTTTTTTCATTCCGTGTGTCCCAAGATGCTTCTCCAGGTGGGTCTCATTTTTGCATCGGGCACTCCTGAGAAAGAAACCACCTTCTGCATCGCCATTACTCAGGCTGCCATCTTGACAGGATTATGTTGCAAGTAAGAGTGAAAAAGATCACTGAAGGGACTTAAACAATGGAATAACTTTGCCTAATTTGTGTATTGAAAGCACTACCCCTGCTACTGCTTAGAGGCTCAGCTGAAGAGAAACAAAGATGGCTATGGGCAAACTGGTTAGATTACTCCAGCAAATAGTTTAGGCAAGAGGTAATGACGGTCTGATTGTAACTGATTAAAAAGAACTTGATAGGGATCAGTAGTTAGCATAATGGCTATGTCGCTGGACTCCCATATAGTCGACCGTGGTTTGAGTCCTGGATTCGGCTGCTTACACTCACACTGCGTGTGTGTGCGTAGGTGCCCAAGATCCCAGGAAGGGAATGGAGGAGAAGGGATTGTGGCATGGCCATCCTCTCTGGGGGTGATTTCTCGCTCTCTGTCTCTCTCCGTCTTTCTGGCAAGCGCACGCCCCCTATAGCAAAAACCTCTCCAAAAAAAAAAAAAAATGAACTTGATAGATTTGAGATATTCAGTAAGTATTCATTGATTATTTTATGATTGGTGTGGTCAAAGCCATGCATCTGAGCACTATATGGGCTATACCTTGACTAAATGAGTGTGTCTGTCTGTATGACTTGCTAATATTTATGCTTGCTTATTGTTTCTTGGTATACAAAACCACTCACATATCCCTTTTCACCAGGGTGTGAGCTCCCAGGGAACCTGGCTTTTTGTTGCAGTCAATAGTAGCAGTAGTGATCATGACAGTGAAGCAGGCTTAACAATCTGGGTTTTGTTTCCCAGGGTCCCCCTTGGAGAAGCTGGTGTCTAGTGCATCAGACCTGCCAAAACGCCTGGCCTCCAGGAAGCGTGTGTCTCCTGAGGAATTCACAGAAATAATGAACCAAAGAGAGCAATACTACCACAAAGGTAAGAAAAAGGGCAGAAAAATAAAAGGGGAAGGTAATTCATCTCAGTTTTTATGCTAATAGCTGAGAGGCAAGAATTCCTCAGAAATCTAGAATATAGTGGGCCATGGTCAAGACAGCTATGAGAAAAGATTGAGAGAAAATCTGCTGGATCAAAAGGGCAAGAACTGGGTGGAGAAGCAGAAGGCAGAGTTGGAGATAGGAGGCAGCATGTGGCTTCCTGTGTAGACTCCAGCCAACCACCCAGAACGATGCTGCACGATATAGTCCCATGGAAGTCAGAAATATAAACTTTGAAAATGCCATCCGTGCAACAGTTGAAAGATCTCAGATACTAGAAATCCAGATCAAAACCTGAGCTGGGCCAATTTGTAACTGTCATCTTCAGAAAAATTACCGACTTCGCAGGCTGTCCAAACAGATTAAATGAATCCATTATCAACAAGTATTACTGTCTGCTCCTTACTGCCCTCTTTTCCACCAAACTTTAAATCCAAAAACCCAAAAAAGCAACAAGTGAAAAACAAACCTAAGCCAAAGGTAGGAGTGGAGAGACCACAGTGGAGGTTTTAAAACTGTTTTCACTATATATTCCCAAATAAAAAGTTGGGGCACATGGTTAGCATCATCGTCTGAAAAGGAGAAAGAACTCATGGAATTGGGAATGTTCCAAAATACCTAAACCTAGAGGTCATTGGTCTCATCTAGAATAGAGAACACGTTTTAAAAAAAGAAGAGCAAAAATAAAGTCAGGGCCCACATTTAAGGCAGCTGGATCCAATGTGGCCAATTGCATGGTTCAAGTCCCAAACCCGGCAGCTTGAGAAACACACCAGAAGTGTGTGTATGCATGCTCCTATTCCCAACAGGATCGAGAGACAGAGGTGGAGGAATTGAGGCATGACCATTCCCCATGAGGGTGCTTTCTCCCTCTCCCCTTTTGTCTCTATCTGCTGAGTGTATGCACCCTCTGGCAAACTGAAGAAGAAAAGTCTGTGATGTGAACATTAGTGGACAAAGCACTGAAGTGCTGCACTGTATCAGAGTCAGAGAACGTCTGGCTAGAGAGGAAGAATCCGTTAGGAAACAGCAAGCTCTAAGGTAGGCCTCTAACTAGGAACCCCTGGCAGAAGAATGTGGTAAGATTTCAATGGGGTGGACAAAGAGCATGTTTACTGTAGAAAGATGTCATACTCTGATAAACCTTTTTTATTTTTTTCCAATTTTGTTCGCGGTGCACGCACCTGTTGAGAGAGACAGAGAAAGAGGAAAGTGAGTAACAATCCCCCTTGTGGGGTGGTCACGCTTACGATCCCTTCTCCATTTCTCCTTTTGAGATTTTGGGTGTGCATGCACATGCCCCCAGTGTGTTGTGCAAGCTGCCAGTCCAGGACTTGAACTGTGCAGTTGGCCATGTGGAATGCGGTCACCTTAACCATGCCACCAACTGGCTCAATAAAACTTTTTTGGTTAGGTTTTTGCCATAGGGTGCATGTGCTCACTGGAAAAAGACAGAGAGGGAAAGTGAGGAATCAACCCCCAGGGAGGATGGCCATACTACAATCCCTTCTTTCTCCTCTTAGAATTTCGGACATACACACACATGTACCTGATGTCATTTTCAAGCCACTGGGTCCAGGACTCCTGCAGTTGGCCATGTGAGAGTTCAGTGCCTTGACCACCATGCCACCTGCCCCCCAACAAAACTTTTAGTAGCCAGACCTTCCCTAAGTCTTAGATCCAAGGTGGCTGCTTCTCTGGTTCTTCAACTGGTACAGTGTTTAACTTGGTGCATTACAGCCCCTTCCAACACGGCCAGAAGAGCTTCACTGCAAAGCCGTAGGCATCCCTATCACTACTTTCTCCCCGCCAAACCCTGTAGCTCTTTATAAGTATTGTTTCTTCTCCACATTCCACAGCGAATTTCTCACCACCTGGTGACACAAACAGCCTCTTCCCAGGTACTTGGTACCTAGAACAAGTGGATGAGCTTCATCGCCGAAAGTATGCCCGGCGTCCCATCTAAAGATGGTGAGTGAGAGTTTGCAGGGTTGGTGACATGAAAGTCAGATGCAGTTTGGCCCTGTAAGCCATCCAGAGAGAGTTCTTAGCTTTTGAAATAATCAGAGATGGGAGGGGGGGCTGGTATCATGAAGAGCAATTAACATCTTTGGGGCTCTTTGCCTTGGAAAAGCAAAAGCTGGGGTAAGGACAATGTGCTGAAATCTTGAATGTGAAAAACAGGTCACAGTTGTTTACCTGACCTATTCAAGATAGTAAGCATACCTTGAAGCTTGATGGAAACAACACTAACACCCATAAGAGGAAACAGGCTGTGAACCTATCTCTGCAACTTTTTACTCCAAAGGGATGAGGTCAGTAACAAAGATGAATAGCTTCAGAAGAGGTACACACCAGTGTGCAGGGGACAGATTCATGAACAGGGTGGTAGAACGTTCTGTTTAGAGACAGCAGCCTCAGCTGCAGTGAGTTGTAGGCGGGGGGACCTTTAACAACTCTCACTCATGAATTTCCTTCTGGGGAGAAGCAGTGAGGTTTAAGACATTAGTGGGAACAGGTATCAGGAGAGAAGAGATAAATGGAGAAGAATCGGGGTGAGAGAAGTGGGAGAATTTTTCTTTCTTCTTCCTTTTGTTGTGTTTGTTTGTTTGTTTGTTTTGCCATAGGGGTGTGTGTGTGATCACCCCCGAGGGAGGACAGCTATGCAGCAATCTCTTCTCCTCTATTCTCCTCTCTGGATTTTAGGCACACATGCACAGTGCTCAGCATAATTTTCAAGCAGCCAGGTCTGAAAATCAAACTACATGGTTGGCTATGGGAGACCCAGTTGCCTTAACCTTCACGCCTCCTGCTGGTCCCTTTATGGTATTTTTTTTAAAAGAAAATGGAATTTTCAGAATTGAAATCTTGTAGTTTGTAAACCCAGATACAGGTTGAGCGTCCCTAATCGGAACATCTCAAGTCTGAAATGCTCCAAAATCTAGAACTTTTGGAGCATCAACATGACATCTGCATGTAGGAAATTCCACACTTGAGCTCATGAGATGGGGCATAGTAAAAATGCAGGCACACAGCACAGTTTTTCCCCAAGAGAAAAGAAGACACTCTTGCCCTTCAGCTGCCATCCTTCTTCTACACCCGGATTCTGCCCTGTAAGTGCTCCTGCAAGGGGTTTCACACACAAAGAATCTGACACAAAATTACCTTTAGCCTATGTGTGTGAGGTATGTATGAACCATAAATGAATTTCATATTTAGACTTGGGTCCCATCCCAAGATGTCTTAGAATGCATATGCAAACATTCCCAAATCTGAAAAATATCCAAAATCTGAATTGCTTCTGGTCCCAAGTATTTCAGATAAAGGATAAACCCATTTCCTTCAGGTTCACTACAGACAGAGAAGATAAACAGTATGAAAGAGCAAGAAATTGTTTTTATTTTTACAACTCACAAATCTCAATTAATACAGTCCCCTTGCCCAAGTTTAAAATTTTCTTCATAGTAGGATCAGCAGGTAGCATAATAGTTACGTTGTTGGACTCCCACATGGCCAATCACGGTTTAAGTCCCAGATCTGGTGGCTTAAAACTCACACCAAGTGCATGTGTGTGCATGCCCAAAATCCCAAGAGGAGACTAGAGGAGAAGGGATTATAGCATGGCCATCCCCTCTGGCCAGGGGAAGGGGGGATGTGATTTCTCATTTTCTTTCTCTGTCTCTCTCCAACTCTCCAGTGAGTGCACGCACCCTATAGCAAAAATCGCTCAAATGAATACATAAATAAAATTCTTCCTTTGTTAGCTTAAAGGGGGAAAAAAAAGGCATGCCAAGGGCAGGATGTTGAGCAGGGGGAAGAACGGGAGAGGTTGCTGGAGAGAGGAGCTAGATGGAGCAGCATGAGAGAGTACAGGGAAAGTGCTGGACAAGGGGTGCCCCACTTGTTCCTGACCACGGTGGTGAGGTGGACAGGCAGGCTGATGGCCAAGGCAAAGCTGAAGGACAAGCTCGGTACATTAGCTCACGAGACTCTGGCATCACCAGGGAGTTGTTTGTTTGAAATACGGTTCTTTTTTTAGAGAGAGATTTTTGCCATAGGGCATGGGCATGTACACTCGCTGGAGAGCCAGAGAGCCAGGGGAAATGGCCATACCTCAATCCCTTCTCCGTTCTTCTCTCAGGACTTTGGGCATGCACACACACGTACCCAGTGTGAGTTTCAAACCACTGAGTCTGGGACTCAAACTGTAGTCGGCCATGTGGGGGTCCAGCACCTTAACCACCATGTCACCCACTGGCCCCAAAATATGGTTCTTAAGGACAAGTCGGTGACAAAGAGGGAATTATTAACTATGTCAAGCTAGTGCAGTCATGAGAAGTGTGTGAGGAAGTGCTTGAGCTTCCAAGGGAGAATTTCCAAATCAGCTTCCCTCCCTGCCCAGATCCACCAGCCCCTCAGTGGTGCTTACACAGTATTGAGCCTACAACTGGGGTTCTTGGACTTTCCTCATGCTGATGTTCCCCTGGGCAATGACCGTCCAACAAGGAGAGGATGGCTGAAATGAAGGGCTCGTGTCCAAGCCACGTTCTCTGGAGCTTGGCATGTCTCCACACTCCCCAGCTGCCCGGCATGCTCTCCTACCACAGGCAGGGTGGGTGATGGGACTCTGCGTAACCCCCCAGTCTCGGCTCCTGCAGAACTGGGCACGGGTTCCTCGGCATTACAGCTCAGAGCTGGCCAAGCATCAGGAGCACCCAGACCTCGGCATGCAGTGAGGAGGGCTCCTCTGCACAGCCACGCATAGGACAGAGAGCTGGTACTGGGGGTCAGTTTCCCGGGATGAGATTCATGATTGAATGTTCTTTTGCCTTTTTAAATTCTAGGCATGTGGAGTGATTCCTGGGATACGCTAGCAGATCTTGTGCCCACAAATCTTATTTTTAAATACCACCGTTAGCTGGACAATATATCAGACTGGACACAGCAACTTCCACAAGCACTAGTCCCGTAGAGGGAGGGGCCATCCTTAGACGGCCCTTCATGCCTTTCCCCGCTGCAGTCACTGTCACAGGCTTGTGGTGCTGTGGACTGGAGGCCCTGAGTGAAAGGGCGAGATGAAAGAATGGAGAAAAGGCCTCTTCTCAGATCTTCTTAGGCCCTCAGAAATGTGGCAGATAAGTTGTCTGTTTTGAGATCCAAATAAGCTTTCTTATCATCTGT
Organism: Tupaia belangeri chinensis; assembly: GCF_000334495.1. NCBI lineage: Eukaryota > Metazoa > Chordata > Mammalia > Scandentia > Tupaiidae > Tupaia > Tupaia belangeri. The sequence continues at coordinate 1,322,014 of NW_006204105.1, forward strand.
CACAGCTTTACTATTTTCTGTTATATGATATCTTTGTTCATTTCTTACGGTTTTCTATGCATTTCTAAACTGTATTACCTTATTCTAATCTAACACAGTATATGCCAATAAAAAAGAGAAGATGATGCCTGTATTTTCTGGAACCCAGAAACAGAAATTGCATAAACCGACATGCACCTCGGTCTGCCAGACCACCTGCCTAAAGGACTGGGTACACTCACCTCGTACCCTCCCACTGTCCCCTTCTGATTCCAGTATGGTTTTTTTCCACCTTCTAAGCACTGTGATAAATAGAAAGCAAATAAAGTTGGCAAAGCATCAACTTTCCTCCCTGATCCAAAGGTCAAAGAGAGAGACAATCAGCAGGCAGGGGCCAGCAGGAGCTACAGATCCACCCCTTGGTCATCTGGTTGTTATGATTCATTCCCTCTTAGAAAGCATTCTTGACCACCCCCATGAGAAAGGGGCACTTTAGAGGAGAGAATAGCTCCATGGCTGGGAGGGTTAATGGAGGGAATAAGAGGCTGGGCCCTCCTACCACTGTTTTGCCCAAGGCTCATGTCACAACAGCCACCACCGAATCTGAGATAAACCCTGATTTGAGCAGCTAACCCTGTATCAGCTGCCCTCCTTTCCAAGCCCTCTCTCCAAGATGTGTACTGAGGAACCAGCAGTTAGCTTGATGTCTATGTCACTGGACTCCCATGTAGTTGACCATGGTTCAAGTCCCAGACCCGGTAGTTTAAACTCACTACGGGCGTGTGTACATGTATGCCCAAGACCCCAAGAGGAGAAGGGATTGCGGAGGCATGGCCAACCCCCCGGGGGATGATTTCTTGTTTTCTGTCTCTGTCTCTTTCTGGCGAGCGCACACACCCTATAGCAAAAACCTCTCTAAGAAAAAAAAAAAGATGTGTGCTGAAATCCTTGAAATCCTTCTCTATTCTGCTGTTTAGAAATCCTCCATGCTACTCCTGGCTGCTCTTCCTCAGCAACAGTTAGGAGCCCATGCTCACCTGAGTTCTGAGATACAGGCATTGGTCCTGGCTTTCTGTCCATTCAGGAACGCGTGGGGTCTTGGGGCTGAAACCACCCCCAAGGACGTTAGCAGCAAGGACCTTCCATGTTGCAGACTGCCGTGCCCAGCCCTGTCTCCACTAGAGTCATTTGGACAGAACCCGGGAATGATACTAAACATATTTAACCAGCAGGCTATCGGGGTGCTGACCAACTGAATGGGCACTGCCCATACTGCCACACTCCAGCGCATTCGAGATGGTGTCTTTGCCACCACGTGCAGAGGTCCCTGGCCCCCTCCAACTGCCCTTCCTCGCCAGCTTCATAATGAGGCCGAGGCCTTCCTCATGAACACTGGGTCCACTTATTAAAACAAACATTTGCCTGCCCTGAACAAAGCCCTCTGCCCCAGATATGGCCAGCACATGAGGAAATCAGTTTCCAGTTGCTCTGTCATCATTAGTTCCCTAGGGTCTGCTGGTACCAAGCAAATGAACTTCTCTATGTGGGCAAAACATGGCGCAGGAAGGCGGGAACGGGAAAGAGGGTGGAGTGAGAACAGACAAGTACGGGGCCATGTTATATTCATCTCAGCGGAGGTTACTCAACACAGGTCATTAGAACAGATGTGAGGAATGGTCCAGTTGCCCGTGAGGCAACTTCAGATCTCTGGAGCTGGGGAGGGCATTAAACATACACACATTCCCATGTCTCTAAATCTCACAGCTGCCGGAGTCAGCACTGGGAGGCCAGTGCCCTCTTGTCATGCCAGCATTTACCCTGCCTCCAGCACTGACTTTAGAGAGGCCCTGCTCCCCAGCCAACACGGAGGGTGGAATGCCACTCTAGACATAAGCGGCATAAAGTAACAGAGTCAAGGCCACCCTCCACGTAGCACCAGCTAGTGCTGTGAAATTAATCCTGCCCTTTCAACCGGGGAGTAGTTCTGTGGACAGCCACGGGTGATGACGCCATGGCACGTTCCTGACTTCTTGTGTGATTCACATCTAAGCAGATATCTGGCGATGCTTTAGCCACTTGGCTTTCTGCAATTGTTCTGACTACTTCAGTGCACACAACATAGTTAGACCAGGGATTTTTGAGGATGCTGAGAGGCTGAAAATAGAGCTTAATTTTGTTTGTTTTTAATTTGCTATAGGACACATGCACTTGCCAGAGACAGAGAGGGAAAGTGACAAATCACCCCTGGGGAGAATAGCCACATGGCAATCCCCTCTTCCGTTCTCTTCTCAGGATTTTGGGCACGCACGCACATGAGCCTGGCATGATTTTCAGGCAGCCAGGTTCAGCACTTGAACAGTGCAGTCAGCCATAGAGGATCCATCTGCCTTAACCACCATGCTACTGACTGACCCCAAGCTCAATTACAAAATAAATAAATATATATATATATATATATATATATATATATACTTACATTGTTATAATTTTTATATTTTTTATTGTTAGAGGATACATGTGCTCTCCAGAAAGAGAGACAGAGGCAGCACCCCTCCCCATGAGAGTGTAGTCACCATGCTGCAATCCTTTTTGGGATTTGGGGGCACATAGGCATTCAACCAATGTTTTTCAAGCCTGCCAGGGCCAGAATTTGAACCACAGTTGGCTGTGAAAGATCCAGTTTCTGATGCACGGGGCTTAACTGCTGCACTCTGGGGCTAGCCCTTTTGTTCTTTTCTTGAGAGAAAGAGAGGGAAAAACAGCTACCCCTAACAGGGTCTCACAACACCAGCCTTCCCCCAGCCTGCTAACCAACCAGGATCATGGGCACAAGTGGGTGCACCCTTTGAGTTCAGGTCGACCCAGGATCCTAACCCGGGATCCCCAGTGTCACACAGCTGTGCCCTACTTTCTGCGCCACCTTGGCCGGGCCCCTAATTGAATTGTTAACTTCACAAGCCCAACCTGTTTCTCTAGCTGTCAATGGACTCAAGCGAACACCTCAGCCGATGCCATGTAAGGTACTGAGTTTTTCAACAGGAGGGAATACAGGAGGGAATGGGTGGTCTGATGTCAGAACACAGCGTCCAGATATGGCCTATCACAGTCATGAAGAGGATTCAGGGAGGGCTCTGGCTCATGGGATTCTATGTAAGAGTTCAAGACCTGCTCCTGTACTCACAGAAAGGCAGAGGAATGGGAAAACAACCTTCGCTTCTTATAAATCACTTGCTAATCCATTAAATCTCTACTGCGGCTCTGTGAGAGGTCTCATGATCACTAACAGACGAGGACAGAGCTGTTCACAACTGACCTTGCTGGTCATTCTAGGCCCATTCCCGCCAAGGTCTGCAACAGCAAGGCCATGGCACATGGAGCTCACTGCAGATGCTCACGTCACCTTCTCTGCTGGAGACCCTACAGACACTTAGTGCAATGGCAGCACTGAGGCCAACCTCAGCGGTGGGTTCACCCACCTGTGCCAAGCAGTCACCCTGGGCCAGGCCTTCTTAGCCAGGGTGGGAGTCCCAGAAATAGATGCTATTGGACAGACAGCAAATGAATTAAAGAGAAAGAAGAAAAAAATCCAAAATGAAGCTTTTGGAAGGAGTTCCATTCTGCCATATTTTTCATGAAAATCATCTATTCAATTAAAAAAAAACATTAAGAACACATGTCCAATCACCTCCGAGTTTGCTTTGGGAACCTGCCAAACATTTCAGGGTCCTATGCTTTTACACACACTTTCTTCCTTTTGGGAAATCTTTCCAAACGTCTCCCAAGACACTAACAACCTCAGCTCAAATGACTTCCTCCTCTGGACTCAGACTCTCCTGCAGCTCTGTGGCCTCCATCACAAGCTGCTGTGTTCTGACATCTCACTCCCTGCTCCCAGTGACCTCCGTGTACTGTCCCTCCCCAGGAGACTGATTACAGAAGAGCAGGCTTGAATTCTCTTAAAGCAAAGCACCTAGCTCAGTGCCTGGTATAAGACTCTATGCATTTATCAAATTTTACTTATCAAAGTGCAGGCAGGGGGTATTCAGAAAGTTCATGGAGAATATATATTATGAAAAAAAAAACTATGCATGAATTTCAAAATTTGTTTTGCGCTAAAAAAAATCACTTTAATTCCACTTCGACGTGATTTTTTGGAAGTACTCTCGCATATTCCCTGATGGAATGGATCTGAAACACCTTGAGCTTTGTTCCTGTAAAATGCTTTTGAATAACTTTAGAAACAGGAGAGGATCATGTCCAGAGCACCACCCCCATGCCATTGCCCATCCCAATCTCTCCCGCCACACCTCCTACCCTCCCACAGCCAGAACCAAGCCTAAGGGCTGCCTGAGCATGCCCTCTGGTGGCTCTTTAGGATAATGACAACACAAAGACACATGGAGTCTGGGGCAGGCTCTTTAGTAAATGGTACTGTACTACAGGGCTGGATGACTACAGCATAAGCAGTGCTGGAAGCCCATGTTCAGACCCGGGAATGAGAATCGACTCCCCCATTGACTATTGACCATAGTGGACAGATTTTTTCACAAAAGCCCCAGAGGATGAGACCAGTGAGCCCCGAGGTTAGAAGTGAAACTGGAAGGCCTCCTTCACATGCTGCTTCCATGCGTCCAGGCTGGGCAGCAGGGTGGAGATGCCCATGACATGCCAGGTCTCCTCATCTGATGCCATCGAGGTCTGGTAGGACAGCAGCTGGACACCTGCCTCTGCCAGAAGGCCTGGAAGTAGAAGAGAGCCCTGGTTGGCAGGAGGCATGCAGGAAGGAGGAGGGAGGGGCTGGGGGCTGTCAGAAGGCTTGGACTTGTGATGCTCTCAGGATCAAAGAGCTGAGAGGTGGGGGCCACAGGGCAGCTCCCCAGCTTCCCTGGATGTTCTGGAGACTCTGGGAACACCCTGAGGCAAGGGAAGACCTAGCCACAGAGCTGCCGCTCTTGCTAACTTCCAGTTTTACCCAGGCCAACAGTAAAGGGAGAAAAGCAGGAGAAGGTTCCTCTGGGCAGCTGGCAAGGATGGCACAATTAGGCCTTTTGAGGTCTGGGGGTAAACCCTCTGCCAAACCTTATCCTGCTCCAAAATCTAAAGAGCCAGCCTTAGGGGATTGGGGCAGGTCCAGGATGTCCATGATACTGGAGGGGATGACCTTGCGGGCTTTGCTGAGGCCAGGCTCCATCCAGGGCAGAAGCAGGGACCCTGCTCTCAATGACCCCATGCTCCCAGGGTACGGCTATGCAGGCAGATGCAAGCTGTGTTTAACAGGGTGGCTTGGGACCCACAGTTAGACTAGTAATAGGAGCCCTGGTCTTATCCCGGCCATATCACTCTGACCTTAGAGAAGACACCTTCCCTCTCTGAACTCTGTAACCACCCTCTGAATGCTCCAGAAACTGACAGGACAGACTCTTGGTGTGGTGCAGATCAAGAGGTGCTCTGAGGCACGGAAAGAGGTGGAAGGAGGTCGAAGTTTACTGAGTCTGTACTGAAAGAGACCTCACCCCTGGAGGGCTGCCCCACTGGCCTGCCCTGTAGGCCCTTCCTCACCAATCATGGTAGGCAGCATGGCGGGGTTGGAGGACTGAGCTCGCAGCAGAAGCAAAGGCAGGCCCCTGCGGAGAGGCACTTCTGGCCTAAAGACAGCTCCATTGAGCATCTGCAGCACAGGCGTGGTGCCCTGGACTGAGCCCACAGCCTGGTAGGGGGCGTCTGCCAGGGCCACGGTCAGGAGGCATTCCCCACAAGCCTGCTCCCCAGGTCCAGCAGGGCTGTGGGAGGTGGTGACCTGAGGAGGAAAGGCATGGAGGTGTGGTTACTCTTCCCGGCTGTGTCTCTCCCTCGGCTTAATCACCCATTTGCAAGGCTCCAGCTCAGCCAACAGACTTGGCAACTGGGGTCAGGGAAGGGGTTGGGGAGTGGGAGGTAGGGCAAATGGAGTAGAGCCCTGCACCAGCGAGCAGCAGCTCTCTGGGACTTCAGAGAGAGACCTCGCCAGGACAGGTCAGGCTTGGAGAGAGGTGTGGGAACTGGGGAGATGGAAAACCAAGCTGGACCCTCCTGCTTCCTGTCCAGAAACGAGCTACTGCTACCACATCCCATTCACAGAGCATTCATTTTTTATACATGAAGCACTTCCATGAGTGCTGGGTTCACTCAGAATGCGGATGAAGAAATTCCAGCTACTTCTTACACACAGTGGGGCCTGCACCCTGGACCACCCCCATGAGCAGAGCAGTGAGAGGGCTCCGAAAATGCCAGGGAGAAAAGTAGTGCTGACAGGGCAGAGGTGGGGTAGGGGAGCGCACATTGAGGCCAGCCTCTTTCACCAGCAACTTGGCGTTCACCAAGTTCACATCCGCCTGCCTGGAAGCTTCTTTCAGGAGGCCGACAATGACTGCGGGGCTTAGGCAGTTTGCAGCATTCTTCAGGGATGTACCTGGGGACAGAGGAAAGCCACTTAGGGTCACTGATGAGCAACACAGGACAGGACAGGAAACCACTGGCCAGAGCTCTCAGCTAAGGCACTTTGCTGCCCTGGGCACTCCAGCCACAGCCTCCCCTGGCAGTCCCTCCACCCCAGAGGGCTTGGAGCAGTTGGAGACACTGCAGGGTCCAAGTCAGGAAACCTAGCTTGAGGGACTCTTTGCCAAAACTCAGCCCAGCTCACTTGGTGCCCTAGCCTGCTTGTCCTCCCAGGGGATACTTGGAAACTTCCCTACTCCCACCCCTATCTGGCACTCAGACCCTTGTGGCCTCAGGAAGTGGAAGCAGGAAGGAGCAACCGAAGCAACCATGGCCCGGCTATCTGGGGCCTGACAGGTACAGAGATGCTCAGGTCTAACCCCCCTACCCCACAATCTCTCCCCAGGGATGTACAGCCAGTGGGGGAGCACAAGCCTCCACAGGGTTGAGGAAACCGGACCCCTCCACGGGTCACACAGCCACACTTGCACCATGCTGGAGCCATTATAAAAGTGGCTGGGGCTCCCACATGGCTGACCTCAGTTTGAGTCCCAGACCCAGTGGCTTGAAACTCACTCCGGGCACACGTGTGTACATGTCCAAGATTCTGAGAGGAGAATGGAGAAGGGAATGCAGGGTGGCCATCCCCTCTGGGGGGTGATTTCTCACTTTCCCTCTCACCCTTGTTCCTCTCTCTCTCACAACTCACATGCCTAAGGCAAAACCTTTACAAAGGTAACTAATTAATGAAAAGTAAAATGCCATACAAACATGATTTATGAAAAATTAAACATATCTTTCCAATGACTTTTTTCTGTAGGGTACATCTGCTAACCAGAGAGATGGAAAGAGAGAGAAAGTGAGAATCACACACACACACACACACACACACACACACACACACCCCAGAGAGGATGGCCACAATGCAGTCTCTTCTCTTCCATTCTTCTCTCAGGATTTTGGGCATACATGCTCATAGGCCCAGTGATTTTTTCAAGTGCCAGCTCTGGGACTCGAACTGCACAGCTGGCCATGTGGGGCCCAGCACCTTAATTTCCATGCCACCTAATGCCCCCCCAATGACTTTTTATACTCCTCCCTTTGGCCCCACAATCGCAGACGTGAGCTAAACCCAAAGCAGGATCTGGGTCACCTCTGGGTCCCTCACTAGTGGCCTGCAGCAGACACTCACAGAGAGGCAGAGTTCATGCCCCTCTCTCCCCTCTCCCCTCCCTTTGCTGGGTCCCCTGGTCAGCCTGTTCAGCTGACCAGATCCAGGCTCACCCTGTGTTACCACCTGGATGGTCCCTCTGGGGGATCCAGCCCAGGCTCGCATCAGTGTCCCCAGAGCTTCTGCCAGACCAATCCAAGGCTTGGTATGTGGAGAGAAAGCACTGGTGAGGGCCTGGGCATTGACCTGGAGAGAGAGGGGGAACAGGCCGCAGTCAGCAAGAGGCGGGGCAGGGACACACCTTCCCAGCTCAGTCCCGCCTGTAGAGAACACATAAGGCCACCCATACTTTGGTTGTAGATGGGTGACAGCTTCCACCAGCCACCAAAGGAAAGCTGTATCTTCCTCATCCATCCGTGTTCCCCAAGGGCAGTGACAGCATGGCACCCACTGGAGCTTAAGAAATACCCAAGGACTGACTGACTGAGACGGGCTAAGTTTAGAGGGCCTGATGTAAACGAAGACCGGAATCGGGGATGTTATGCCATAATCTGGGGAACGGAAGGCCATCCGGTGTGGAGGGCTCATGGTGGGAGGAAGGACAGAGGGCGGGCAGGATGAGACCTTGTGCAGAGTCTAAGATGGGAGTGTAGGAGTGCGGGCTCCCTCCAGAGGCTCACACACAACCATACTGCACCCCACCCCCACCACTGCGACCAGCAGCACCCAAGCAACACTCCTCCATTGCCAGGGCATGTGGAGAACAAAGAGGCCTTTGGAGGCTGGCCTGAAAAGGGCCACAGTCCCTGTAGTAAGGCTACAGTGTAACAAGACCAAGCTGAGCTCCTGCTGCCCAGGCCTCAGCTATAAGGGCCAGGGCCAGGGAACCGCTGCCCACTGGCTCTCAGGATGAGTCTGTTCAACATGCCCTACACAACGCCCTCCTCTCCCTCCTCTCTCTCCTCTCTCGGACTTGGGGTCCCAGCCCCATGTGGTGATACTTACAACCCCTGCTAGAGACTTCCCCTTCACCATGTCCACGAACTGGACGGCGATTTCCTCTCCGCAGCGGCTCTGGGCCTCCTTCGTGCTGGCACCCAGATGGGGGCAGCTGATGACGTTCTCGTGGTCCACCAAGGCTCGGTTCTGTGGTGGCTCCTGTCCAGAAAGACATGGCTCCAGGTTGGCAGTACAGACTGACCGCACCCCCTCAGGCCACGCCAGGACATAAAGGCAGTTGGAGGGGAGGAAGGAGAGAGCGACACCACCTTCTACATCTGTTTGTGGGGGTGGTCAATGAACCCAATAACCGGCTTTCTCATAAATGCCCTTACTATGATGTGACATTCATGAGACAGAGCTGCAAACATGGACTGGATTTAAATCCCACCACTGTTTGCCACTTAGGTGCCTTTGGGCAAACCTCCATCTCTGTAAGCCTCGGTTTCCTTCTCTAAGGAGTGGGTTAATATTGTCTACCTGGTGACATCATTATGAGAATTATGGCCCTTTGAGGCTCAATCAGCAGCAGTGTTGTTATTGGTTTCTTTTCCTCGAAACTCACCCTCATCCCACATGTCAGGGCGCTTCGCTGGACTCTTCAAGCACTCCACACAGTGCCTGCACCCTGGCTCTCAGCAGGACAGGCTGCTCCCTGGGGGTACCTCTACCCCTGTGTCCCTTGCCCTTGGGAATGTTACTTAGGTTTCTTATCCTCTGGCTATTCTCCCCAGGGCCCCATAGGTCCCACTGAATTTTGGCCACATAACCCTGTTAGGCCCAGCCACTCAGTAGCGACTGGTATGTGGATGCCAAAGAGAGCAGGAGGAGGTGCTGGGTTGGGGGGATGGAAACACAAAGAGGGGCAAGCGATGCCCTGCCTTCTAGGAGCTTCAGGTGAGAAAAGTGACCAAGAGTAAAACGAGAACACATAGTGAGCCTAGGCTGGGAAGAGACAGAGTGCTCCAGGGTTCAGAGAAGGCCAGTGACTTGCCAAGGTCACACAGCTAGAAACGCAGCCCACTGGCCGTGCTCTTTCCCCCGCCTCATGAAGAGGAGCCTGATGCACTCAGGCAGAAATGTACTCTTCCTGGAGCCAGTAGATGACACAGTGGTTACATCCCAAATGGCCGACTGCAGTTCGAGTCCTGGACCCAGTGGCTTGAAACTCATGCCAGGTGCAAGATCCCAGGAGAAGGGATTGGGGCATGACCATACCTCTGGGGGCAGTAGTGATTTCTCACTTTCCCTCTCACTGTTCCTGTCTCTCTCTCTCTAAGGTAAAAACCTCGAAAAACTAACAAATAAATAAATAAATGCACTGTTCCCTAATCCATCTGGCGTGAGGCTGAGCCTTCTCCTCCTGGGAGAGCAGCCCACCCAGAGGGCCCTGAGAGAACACCACCATTATCCTTGAGCTCTGTCCCTCCCTGGGAAGAGAGGAAGGTGGAACGAATAGCACTGGATATGGGTGGACCATCTTCTTGGCAATGAGACCACATTCTGATCAGGGATCGGTAACAATACACTAAACCACCCTCTCCCAGTGCCAAAGCCTCAACCACAGAACTGACTTGCCGCACCCTTCCCCTGGCTTATCAAGACAGCAGCAGTCTAAGAAGCCTAAGACCAGGATTTGGGTCCTATTTAAAATCTGGGGCCAGGACCTATTTAAAATCTGGATTCAGCCCCATGGCTTAGTGAGTAAGGGAGCCAGATATCACATGGTTCAAATCTCAGCTCCGGGAGCTTGAAAAACATGCCAGGCATGTGTGTGTGTGCATGCCCCAAATCCTGACTGGCTGGAGAAATGAAGGAATTACAGTGTGACCATTCTCCATGGGGTATGCTTTCTCCCTCTATCTCTGTCTCTCCTTCATAAGTGCATGTGCCCTCTGACACACAAAATAAAAAATAAAAAAAACCCTGAGTTTTGCAAAGAAAACATGGTTGTCTTTATAACATGCTCCCCAAGGGCTCAAACCATACAGGTGGTTTTTTTGGGGTTATTTTGGTTGGTTGGTTGGTTGGTTGGTTGGTTGGTTTTGGCAGCACAATTGCCCTGTCTACATGGACACCAGGGACAGTGAGCTGAAGGCCTTCCGTAAAACACTGGGCCCCCCCACCCCTCATGTCTGTCCTCCTCCCAACACTGAGGCTGCCCAGCACTTACTTCCGTAAACACGTCCAGTGCAGCCCCGGCACACTGACCAGACTGCAGGGCCCGAAGCAGGGCGCCCTCATCCACAATTCCCCCGCGAGCGCAGTTCACCACACGCACCCCCTTCTTGCACTGGGCGAAGGTGCTGTCGTTCAGCAAACCTGGAAGAAAGGGAGACCACTTCCTGCTATGATGGTGCCTGGATCCCCCTGCTCAGCACGGCCCGTGAACCAGCTCTCTCTCCAGAGGCCTCTCTTCCTGGACAGCACTTTTTGGTCTCCTCTTCCTTTTCAGATGCCCTGGGACAGGGGTTCCTATCCTGAATCTGGGCTAGACTCAGTTTTAAAACATCCTAAAAGTTCTTGAGTTATTACTGCTTCCAGTGGGGTGGGGGTTCAGAAAGCCCTGCAAGAGCCCCAGGCAGCACCCACAGGGGTCACTGGTTGCATATGTGCCCAGCTCGCCACATCACCCGTGCATCTTGCTGTCCTGTCCCCTCTGCCTGACACAGAGGGATCTAAAAGGCAACACTGTGCTCCACAGGACCTGAGTGGGCCCTCCCATGGACTGGACTGAGGGCCCCCTCCTTGTCTGGTCTGTGGCTTCTGTGATCAATTCACAAGGCAGGGACATACCTACCTGTCGTGGAGGGCAGGAGAGGTGTGTGCACAGTGATGAAATCACAGAGAGGCCAGATCTCCTCCAAGGGCAGCTGCTGAACACCAAAGGAGGCCGAGACCTCTGGAGAAATGATGGGGTCATACCCGATCGTCTAGACAGAAGGGAGAGAGAGGAAGGAAGTATACTATTATACTAATAATTATTAGTATTATTCGTATTGTCCTTATTAATAACGACAACTATTAACAGCATTTTCCATATCCCAAGCATCACACAAACCTGATTTTATTCTCCCTCTTAATTCTCACAATATAATGAGGCTAGTACTGGTCTGTCTGCTCTAGGGAAACAGAGCTTACACAAGGAAGGAGTAGAGCCAAGAGGAGAGGGAGGCTTGTCTGCCTCCCAGGTCTAGCCACAAAGAGATGCAAGAGTGTGGAAGCCATAGAAAACAGGATGATCATGTGGGAGCGGTGATGTCACCACAGGGTACACCAGGAGGGGGAGCAGAGAGGGGCTGCAGATAGAGGGCACAGGGGCCAGGAAACAGACAAGTACACTGAATATGCCAACAGGAGGGAGGAGGACAATGGTGGTGCAGAGAAGGATCAGGAACAAGACCAAGACCCATCAATGGGTAAAGCGCTGAGCTGACTCGCCAGCACGGCGTGGAGCTCCTCTCTGAAACTTCTTGTAATAAGGCTCCAAATGCGTGTAGTCTTGGAATAACTTGCATTTGCAAGCAATCACTTGTATAATTTGGTCACAGAGATCACACAGAGGTGTAAATGACTAAACAGTAGAGTCTTTTAACATGGCAGATTTAACTGGGTGGGGCAAAGGACATCAAGCGGACAGACGTGTGACACAAAGGCACCACGCATGGGGAAAGATGAAGAAGAACCTCGGTAGAGGCTGGCCATGGAAGAGTGGAAGCCCTCAAAGCAGAGGTGCCTCCCTGAGGCTGCTGAGAAGGAAAGGTTGATTTCTGTGAGATGGGGACAGGGGAAAACTCCAGGGGTATAAACTAGAGCAACTTCCTAAAATTGGTCAAAGGTCATTGGGTAGTCATGATGGGAAGAAAACTAGAAAAGACAAAGGTCAGAAGTGGGATGACAGGACAGGCAGTCATAGCCAATAATGGCAAATGTTTATTTAGCATTTACTATGTGTGAGTAATTGGTTTCATCTAATTCATACCAGGCAAGTTAGGTACTATCACTTCTCTGTTTTAAAGGTGAAGAAACAGACAGAGAGATGAATGATTTAGCGAGTGGAGGGGCTGGGACACAAACCAGGAATTCTGACTCTAGGGCATAGCGCTTAGTGCCTGTCCTCACAAGAGTGGCTATTGGGGCCAGCAGGTGGCATGGTGTTTAAAACGCTGGACTCCCACTGGCCAACTGTCGTTTGAGTCTTGGACCTGGTAACTTGCTTTCTCATTTTCCTTCTCTCTCTTCTCTGGTGAGCACATGTGCCCCGCAGCAAATTTTAAAATAATAATAATAAATAAAATTAAATAAATAATTATTTTCCAAAAAAGGGTTTTGTTTTTCTTAAAAAAAAAAAAAAAGAAAAAGACTGGCTTTTAGCCTTGACAACAGAGAGAAGAGGTGGGTCAAGACAAAGGAGACAGGTCAGCCTGGGGATCTACTGTCACCTGGGGAGCAGTGGCATGGGGCACAGTGGCTGTCATGAAAGAAGCAGCAACACTGTCCCAGAGCCAGCCCAGGGAAATCAGACAAGCCACTCCTCCAAATCTGAGCCATCAGACGTTGAGTGGGAAGGCCTACAGCCTCATCTGGGAAAATAGAGTGGAGTGAGATGAAAACATCTCTCCTATATCAGAGACATCTTCGGTGACAGTCAGGGACATCTCAATGAGAGCAAAGCTTTAACGGCCACCAAGCCAGTAGAAGCAGCAAGCAGAATCTGCAATCAGAAAGGAAGAGTCTGCCTCCACTCTCTCTGGTCTACCACAGGGCCTTCCCAGGGCACTCTCCACGAGCTTAGCCCATGGCAGCAATACAGACTGGGAGGAAAGGGGAGTAGGAGCCATGAGAATCTAAAGGATGAGCCAGGCTGGTGTGGTGGTTAAGGCAGCTGGATCCCACATGGCAGACTACATGGTTCAAGTCCTGGACCTGGTGGTTTGGAAAACATACTAGGTATATGTGTGTGCACACCCAAAATTCCACATGGAAAAAGAGGTGGAGGAGACGGGATTATAGTGTGACCATTTCCCATAGGGGGTGCTTTTTTTCACTCTCTCTCACTCTCTCTCTTGTGAGTGCATAGGAGAGAAAAAGAAAGGACTCTTAAAGGCATCAACATCCTCAAGAAGGCAGCAGGACAGGGCCAGGTGGTGATGCAGCGAAAACACAACTGAACCCATGTGGGAAAAAATTGTCCTGGGTTTGTGTCCCAGGACCGCCTCGAACACTCTCAACAGACTAAGACTAGGAGTAGATCACAGTGAAGACCCTATTGTGGTGCCTGTGTCTGTCTGAGTCTCTTTGTGTTCTCTCTCATGGAAGAAATAAATTAGAAAACTTCAATAAAAGCAGGGGGGACATCAGGTGGCATAGTGGTATGGTGCTGGGCTCCCACGCGGCCAACCATGGTTCAAATCCCAGATCTAACAGCTTGAAAATCAAGCTGGGCCTGTGTGCATGTGTACTCAAAAGTGCCAGGAGGAGAACAGAAAAGGGATTACAACGTGGCAATCCCTCTTGGGAAGTGATTTCTCACTTTCCCTCTCACTCTCTCTCTGTTTCTTTCTGGTGAGCACATAAGCCTTATGGCAGAAACCGTAAAAAGAGGCAGGACAGCCAACTAAGCTGGGCGGGCCTGTAAGACCCCAAAAAGAAAATGTTGGCCCAGGATTAAGCAAAAACAAACAGAAAGAACACAACGGTTGTCTCTGGGTGGTAGAATTATTTTTGTCCTCTGTGGGTTCTAAGTTTTACTGTTCATGAATTACTTTTGAAATTAGGGAAACACAGAAGTTATTTTAGAATATAACAGAAAAGAGAACTTCTATTTTAGATTCAGTACTTCTAGGGAAGAACCTGGAGAGTGTAAAGCATCCAGAACACACTTTCCATCCTTTGCCCTGTAGAATAATGAAAGCCACGTGGCCCGCCCCAAACATTGGGACAGTTCTGGGAAAAGGTGTGGCCTCCCCCACGCCCTCCAAAGACCAGCTGCTCACCAAGCTCAAGGTCTTAGTTCAGAGGGCTTTCTCAGACATTGCTGCCCCGTCAGATACAGCCTACTACTCACTGCCGTGGGGAGGAGGAAATGTCCAGGGAAGCAGATAGGATCCTGCCCTCATTCTCACAAGCCTTCTTTGTCTGCTGGCTCCAGGGCTGGCTGGGACAAAGGCCCTGTTCATCTCTAGTCCAGATGTACTTTTTTCTCTGGAATTTTTCCTCTGGAGCAGGGAGAGGAGGGGGACACCAAATGGAGATCATGAAGCAGAGCCTGACTGAGGGAGTGCACAGACACCATCACTGCTCCACAAGCAGGAGCTGAGAAACAGCCCAGGACAGGCAGGAGGCAGGATCCATGGCCGAGCCTTGACTGAGCCTGGCCCACTTCTGGCCAGCAGGTGCCTGGGGGTGGGGGAGAGAAGTGGCCAATAACCATTTTCTACAGTGGTCAGTGGGTCACATACTCTACTTCTTTCTTTCCCATAGAGACAGTATCTCATTTATCTGCACACGACTTTAGGGCAAGAACTTGGTTGAGAACACTCTTGTTCTCGGTCTTCACTTGAGATAACTGGGGCAGGAAGGAGCTGAATTCAACTGGGGGGAATTATATTGGGAGGAGTGAAAGCCTTCCCAGGGTCCTGGAGTCCTCGGGTGCAGAAGCTGGAGCACCTCCTGGTTCACACCACCCCAAGACTGACTATTCCTAGAGAGGAGCCTTGGGAGGAGGCTCCTCAACCTCAGCCCCAGAGCAATGGGGTAAGCCTAGCTTTCCAAGTTTTGAGATTCTCCAGGGCCTCTCGTAGCTGGTGACATGGGAGCTGATCATGCCACTTTAACAGAAGGTAGACACACAGGAGCCTCCAAATTAATGGGGTGGTTAAAGAGGCTCTGATGGAGAACCCCAACAGCCACTCTCTCTCTGTTCCACAGCCAAGATTTGGGGACTTAGCATTGGAACTTTCCCTAGTGCTACAATAATTTATAAATAAAAACTCAATATAAAAACAGACCTGAGGTGGAACAGTGGCACAGCAATAAAGCACAATGTTCTGGAGAGTTGACCCACATGGGAAGGTTCCAAGTTCCCATTCCAGAGACCTCCCTGAACGGGCTGGGCATGGACCACGGCATCAAAACCCTGCTAGGGGGACCAGCAGATAACATAATGGTTACACAGCTGGACTCCCACATAGTCAATCGCAGTCAACTCAGACCCAGCAGATCAAAACTCACACCAGGTGCATGTATGCCCAAAATCCCGAGAGGAGAATGGAGAAGGGATTACAGTATGGCCCTCCCCCTTTGGGAGTGATTACTCACTTTCTGTCTCTCTGACAAGTCCACATGCCCTATAGTAAAATATCTCTTAAATAAAAAACTCTACCAGAACTGTTCTCTCTCTCTCTTTCTCTTTCTGTCTCCCTTGTGCATGGAGGAAATGAATAAATAAACTTTAAAAAATCAATTCAGGCCAGCAGTGGTATAGTGCTTATGGCAGCAAGATCCCACATGGCTAATTGGAAGGATTGAGTCCCAGATCCAGTGGCTTGAAAATCAGGCCAAGTGTGTATATGTGTGCACCCAAAGTTCTGACAGGAGAATGAAGGAGAAGGGATTGTAGCATGGCTGTCCTCCACCCCCTCTGTTTCTCTCTAGTAAGTACATGCAACCCACAGTAAAGATAAACAAATAAAGTGTCCTCTTAAAAAAAAAAATACAGCTTAATTCAAAGTTAGAGCACACCAGGTGCATGTATGCCCAAAATCCCGAGAGGAGAATGGAGAAGGGATTACAGTATGGCCCTCCCCCTTTGGGAGTGATTACTCACTTTCTGTCTCTCTGACAAGTCCACATGCCCTATAGTAAAATATCTCTTAAATAAAAAACTCTACCAGAACTGTTCTCTCTCTCTCTTTCTCTTTCTGTCTCCCTTGTGCATGGAGGAAATGAATAAATAAACTTTAAAAAATCAATTCAGGCCAGCAGTGGTATAGTGCTTATGGCAGCAAGATCCCACATGGCTAATTGGAAGGATTGAGTCCCAGATCCAGTGGCTTGAAAATCAGGCCAAGTGTGTATATGTGTGCACCCAAAGTTCTGACAGGAGAATGAAGGAGAAGGGATTGTAGCATGGCTGTCCTCCACCCCCTCTGTTTCTCTCTAGTAAGTACATGCAACCCACAGTAAAGATAAACAAATAAAGTGTCCTCTTAAAAAAAAAAATACAGCTTAATTCAAAGTTAGAGGTACAAGCCCAAAGTCTTACTACCAGCAGTGGGTTCTCCCCTCATCCCCACCTGTGTCTTAAAGCACCTTCCCAGAACCTGAGCCCTTGGGAAGAGTTTGAAAATCACTGCTCTAGGGCATTAAGAATCCAGGTACCAGGAGCTGCTTATCCTGGAGAGCTACTGTCCTTGGAAGTGCTGAGCCCAGTGTCCCAGTGCAGGAACTATTAACTGACTGGATTCAGGAATGAAGACAGTGGTGGCACTGAGTAAAGAGAGGAAGGTTGGAATCAGGAGACAGTCTGAGCCGGACTCCACTGCATGCTCGTCCTGCTATCTAGAGCTCAACAGGGGCCTCAGTTTCCTTATCTGTAAACCTGGGGTAATAATATCGACCCTGCAGGGTGGTTGTGAGCATACTAACTGACACAGCAGACCTCAGTAAACAGTAGCTGTCCCTGAAAGTTGGTGACAACTGGGGCCTCAGGTTCAACGTCCATCCCTCTGTGCTAAAGTCAGATTCGTCTCAACACTGGCCACAAAGAAACTGTTAAGAGATGCTGGTCTGCTCCTTCACAGAAAACCATGATAAGGCAGTGCTGGGATCAGCTCTGACTGACTTGAGCCTGTTAACACATTCTAGGGGACATGATAGCATGAATGAGGTGAGTCTCTAAAGTTCAACCTGTTGTTCAGCAATGCTACTGAGAAGTTTCAGCCAGAAGGAACAGTGTAGAGTGTAGCTCACTTATGACTCAGACCTCAGCAGGCTGCAGGCCGACCAGTAGAGAGTGTGAGGAAAGTCACCTCTCTTGGTCTGGAAGCCATATTTTAGTAATGTGGTCAAAAGTTACATTACCTTTTCTATCAGCCACACCGCTGTTAACTACGCTGCTCTTCTGTGAACCAAAGCTCTCCTCCCCCAGAAAAACTTTTTACAAACATTATATCCAAAACTTGTCTAGCTGCTTTCTGGACTCAGGGGTAGGCTACTGAAATGTATTCTAGCTGGAGCCAGCAGGTGGCATAGCGATTCCCACATGATCAACCATGGTTTGAGTCCCAGCCCCGGCGGCTTGAAACATGCCAGATGTGTGTGCGTGCATGGCCAAAGTCCTGAGAGGAGAATGGAGAAGGGATTGCAGTGTGGCCATCCACGTGGGGTTGATTTCTCACTTTCTCTTTCTGTGTCTCCAGTAAGTGCACAGGCCCCATAACAAAAATCTCTCTTAAAAAAAAAAAAAAAGAAAGAAAAGAAAAAGAAACGTATTCTAGCTAAATTCCCTGTTAGGGTCCCCAGGGATTCTAGTCTCTTATGTCTTTCAGGACCTGATTCTGCACTTTTAATTATTAACTGTTCTCCCTGCTTCTTGTTGGCCACAGTGACACAGCCTCCTGGCTGTTGATGAGAACAGTAAAGAAGACAGACACGGACACTGCTGTGTACAGTCCTCCCCAGACCCCAGACTGAGGTCCCCTCTTCAACCAGTTACTCATTCCTTTTACAGTTCTGGCACCAAGTGCAGGGGCTCTCTCTTAATCCCAAGGGATCATGATAGATGTCTGGCTAAAGTCCACATCTGCAAACCTAAGTGTCCAGCCCTGGGGGAACAGCCAGATAGAAAGCAATTTATCCATGCAAAAGAATCCACATACCAGCTTACAAGTATGACAGACCAAGTTCATCAACACATAATTTTTATCTTGCCATGTACAACATTCAGTTTCCTAGTGGCACAGAATCCGTCTATGGGCACAGAACTATATACCTTCTATGTGAAAGCATAGAAAAAAGTCTGGGATGACACTCGGCAAACTAACACCACTGTGAGGAGACTAGAATTGGAATGGCGATCAGGAGACTCTTACCTATGTTCATTTTTATGAGACTACATTTATTTATTATATGATTAAAATACAATTTGAAATAGTTCAGATACACAACATCCAGGGGTGTCCATGTCCAAACTGACAAGGCTAATCCGAAACAACTGATTTTAATATACACTTATTGCTTCCTGTCTGGATGCTTACCATCTCTTTCACAGTTGCTTAAGAATCTTCCTCCCTTTCTCTTTAGAAAATCTTGCTCTGCATGACTTCTAGAACACTGACAGAAGGCAAGATGTAGGCTGATGATCTCTCGGCCCTAAGACAAAATTCATCCAGACCCAGAAACATGTAAGAGCATGGTCAAGGTAAGCAGCCAAGCATGAAGAGGGGGCAGTGGGCCCACTGCAGGACGACCAGGTCCAGGTGACTCATGGGGGTTGAGGTGGGAGAGAGGACGGGCTTAGTCACATCTCAGGGCCTTACAAAGAGCACATTCTGGAAATAGCACAGTGAGAGACCTTCCAGAGACACCTGGACAGAAGAAACCAGAGTGAAGGCGCCCACACCTTCGAAGATGTGTTGGGAATAAAACATCCGGGCATGTCGTGAGTGATCTGCTCAGAGACACAGATGAACCTGAGACGAGCAGGCTTTCAGCATCTCTGAATCAAACACATCCTGAGAGGTGTAAGTCACTTGTCAGTTGATGCTCAAGGTCCCACATTCCCCTGTGACTCTTGGAAGCCGCCCAGGTGGTGGGGAAGTAGCTGAGGGAGCTGGATGAACAGACAAGCTCCCTGTCACTTCAGTCATTTGGGAAACAAGGTGGGGCTTTGTGTCTGGCTTTTAAGTCCCCACCAAGGTCCCCTTGGTAATGAACGTTCCTTAGCTAGCAGAGCCCAATGTGAGGCAGTGCCACAGGGAAGGGTAGGAGGAGCCTGGCCACTGCCTCTGAGTCACTGCATCATCAATGAAATGCTCACCCACTGGGCTACATGTCCTTAGTTTTACTTAACCCCTGACCCCTGGCTTTTAGAAGCTCAGAATTCTCCATGGGTCAAACCTTGCCCTTAATCCCTGACCAAAGAGGAGAAAATGCTCTTTGTGGCTCATAGCATCTTGCCCACCTGCACAGAGGGCAAGGTTGTGGTTTGTTTTCATGATCAATGGCTCCTGCGGGGCCATATCCACCTTGCTCAAGGATCTAAAGTAAACCTGGTCCTTCCCAGCACTGAGACTTAGCAAAGATATCCAACTCCAATTGATAAACAGAGTGGGGAGGGGTTCAAGTAGGAGAGGGAGATGTCCGATGTGGTAATGGGATGCCCCCGGCAGACCCAGGCTGCCATCCACACTCTTTATGAGCCCTTAGGCACAGATTTACAAATTCTGACGTCAATATAAAATTAAGGGTTAACCTATACAGTTCCTTCTAACTCTAAGAAGACAGAAGGGGAAGAGAAAGAGAAGGAGCAAGGGAGAAAGTAAGGGAAAATTCTGTAGCAGCTCTGGGTGCATTTTTTTAGACCTGAGATGATCTGATTGTCAAAACTAGTTCCCATGTTTAACTAAAGCTCTTCTGGCTCCAGCTTGAACCCATACTCCCTGTAATTCTCTCACTATAGTGAACATGGAGATGTCTGCTAGCACTCTCAGTCTGCTCTTAGCTGAACAGCCTCTTCTCTTTACAAAGTCTACTGGATTGTCCGGACGGCCAACTGATTATAACTACATTGCTGTTGATTATAACTCCTCCTCAGCCAGACGCCAACTGAGCTCCCAGGGTAAAAAACGGCAGCGTCCTGAGGAGGCAGGGGTCAGGTGTGATTTCTGAAGCATGTGTGAGGTCTTCCAGCCACCATGGGCTCAACAGTCACAACACAGAGTTCTTAGAAGCCCCTCTGAATCTCTTCTGGAATACAGAGGGAAACAGGAAGGATGGGTGGACAACTGCTCTATTCAAAGGCTAGAATTATTCCTGTTTTCTTAATTACTATAGGAAAGCAATCACAGCAAAACCAGGAAGCCCTCGTACTAAACCAGGATACAAGAATCCTGTCCGGTCCACTGAGATCCAGGGTTACCTACTCACCTAGGCTGAAGGACCTCCAAGTATTTCCAGTTTTAAGCTCAAGTGTCCCCATCTGCAGGCCAGTGTTCCCTCCCTCCTGGCTTTACTGTCTATTCAGTTGGGGCTCCAAAGGGAGGTCAGACCCTCCCAGAACAAGCCTTTGACTTCTCCTAAGCCAAGATGCCTCTCCCATAATTGCCACAACAAGCCCCACAACCAAGGGGCCCAGCGACATCTTACCCTCATCCCAAAGGACTGCATTCGGGTGGCCACCTCTCTCCCAATCCTGCCCAGGCCAAGGATGCCCAAGGTCTTCCCATTCAGCTCTGTTCCCATGAACTGCAACCAAATGGGTAAAAGGTAAACAAATGAGAGTTGGTACCAGGAGTGGCCCTCGGCCCTGAGCCCAGGTGGGGTGAGGCAAGGCCACTGCTCACCTTCTTCCGTTCCCACTTGCCATCTTTCATCGAAGCCGTAGCCTGGGGAATCTGCCTGCAAGGACAGACACAGGTTCAGCGGGCCCACCAGACCCTGGCCCACCCAAGAGGGAGGTGCAAAATGAGGCCTGCACTGGTCATTCCCCCAGAAGCCAAAGCCAGCCTGGGTCTGGAGATTAAGGTCAGAAACACCAAGGAGGAGTAAGGGATGGTAAGAGTGGGAAATTCTTGGCAAGACCTGACTTGGGAACCCAGGGACTTGTCTCCAGCCAGAGTCTGGGAGGAGATTCTGATTCCCGCTGAGGTACCAGTCAGGGACTCGGGGGAAATTTTCTCCTGTCAGCAATCACCAGTCCTCCAGGTTTTATAGGGATAACTGACTAGGGAATTGGGGGGGGGAGACATTAAGTATTCCAGAAATTCAAGGAATTCTTTGCATCTTCCTATCACATTAAAAGCACAACGTACAATGCCTTCAGTTACCAACCTACAAAGTCTCCTAATACCTGATGACATCTTCCTTGACGTTTATAGGCCCCAAGGGTCTCAAGCTAGTCAGGGACCAAAGACTTCCATTCTATCCTGAATGCCTGGTCCCAACACTTCAAACATCTGCAACACCTTCTTGACCCACCACCACACAGACATACTCACACAGACACACACACACTTCATAGCCTGTCTCTTATCACTGGTTTCCAGGGAGGCCTAAGTCTCTGGATGAGTGTTCTGGAGGGTACAGAGGAATGGTAATTAAGGCAAAGTAAGAGGTCAGAGAGTAGACATGCCGTGCAGGACATGGGGCACCAAGGCATCTCTGGATGCAAAAAAGGCAGACATGAGAAACAATGTGAATGGAGAACCTCCTCTACTCCACACTCCCATAAATACCCAGGCACACTGTAGCTTATTAAAAACTCACAGTGAATGCATGGAGGGAGGTGCTAGGGGTTCAACCACTTACCCAGCAACACGCAGTTGGAAGCACTTGAAAAGATTAAAGCCAGAGATGGCATCCTCACTGCAGTTAGCCTCTTCAGTGTTGAAATGCAGGCTTTCCTGCTGGCCCTAACATGCAGCGCCCATGAGTGTGTATGTGTGTACAAAGAGAAATTCTGAGATATCATTCCTGTATTTCCAGCTGATTACCAGGACACAGATTTCCACAGGAGGGTAAAGTTGAGGATGCAATCTGTCCTCCGACATCAGAGTCCCAGGATCTTACGGCGAACTCAACAAAGCTTAAGAAACAAGCTTCATAGAGAAGGGGCTCCACCTCACTGCTTCCGTCAGGCCTCAGTGAAGGGTTCATTTCAGGATGGAGTAAGGACAGTGACTTGCTTTGAGTAATTGCTCACCACTCAGGAAAGCTGGCCTGAGAAATTATCTTTGACCTATGAGAGGGAGCCCCCATCTGCTCTTGCTCAGTTCTCTCACCTCCTGTTTTCCATCCCCGTCTCCACAGTGCTAAGAAATGTGTCTGCGACACCACAAAGCATAAGAAATCCTCCAATTCTCCCTCTAGCTGTGATGTCCAGCTGGTTATGGAGCCTCCCAAGTTTCAACTCTCCAGGGTCCTCACCAGGCCAAACTGGGAAAGACTATGATATGAGTAAGGGACCTCACAAGAATGAAATGGTGGCCAGCCTGACTTCCATGGGGAGGAGAAGCAGGCAAAAACGGGGAAACCTACAGTGGTGGCATTCTCCCTCGTCCTGCATCTCACTTTTCTCTTCCTGCACCTCAGGAACTCCCATCACCTATTCAAAGTCTCCACTGTGAGGCCCATTTGGGCTTCCTCTCCACCCACATCGCCCAGTGCTTAAACTAAACTTTAGTGTCTACATCGCCCATTCCCTCCTACTACTGCCCTGCTGGGAAAGCAGCCTGAGACTATCACATAATCAGCACAAGAGACTGCTAAGTCCTACACCGCACTTCTTAGTTTTGATGCATCTTTGATGAGTGAGGTCATGGATGAGTGGCTGGGAGCTGCAGCTTCCCTTAAATTACGGCATTTCAGGGGCCGACAGGTGTCATGGTGGTTAAGGCACTGGACTCCCACATGGCCGACTATAGTTTGAGTCCAAGACACAGCAGCTTGAAAAATCACACCAAGCACATGTGTATGCATGCCCAAAATCACTAGAGGAGAATGGAGGAGAAAAGACAACAGTGTGACCATCCCTTTGGGGATTAATTTCTCACTTTCCCTCTCTCTGTCTCTCTGTCTCTGGCAAGTGTATGTGCCTTATGGCAAAAACTTAAAAAATAAATAAATAAAATCACAGCACTTCATATACTCCTTTAAATAAAGCTGGTCCTGGAATAGGAGAGAAATTATTCTTGGCTCCCAATCCTTTCCTTTCACATCCAGAAAAAAAGTGAGGTAATTAATTAAATAGGAATCTGCACTGAGAACCAAATGGCAGCACAGCGGTAACATAAATGGACCCACTGGAGAAGGTGCTAGTTGGCATCCAGAGGCATCCCCGTATACGATGGTGATGCACTTGTGCACCTATGATCCAGGCTGGGGGCAGGTCACAGTGTGAAGACCCTGTGGGAATGTCAGTCTCTCTCCCGTCTTCTATCGCCATGCAAGAAATAAATGAATACACTCAAAAAGAGAGAAAGATGCACTGAGATCCCTCCATAACTCAAGGGAAAAAAAAAAAAGAAAAAGTCATTAATAGCACAACTGAAATCCAGACACCAGGCTTCCATATCTCTCCAGAGATAGAGACATTAGCCCAGAAGTTCTGGGAGATCCAGAAGGTTAGCCAGCGGCCCCTTCTAGGCTTAGGTCTTCTGCTATATAAGTTGTCCCTGTTCCTCCATTTCTCCCACGCTCCCTTCTTTGACCTGGGAAAGCCAATGAACACCTGGTCTGTCATCTAGATTTCTGGGGCAGGAGTGAGAGCAAAGGCTAACTCCCCAGATTGTCTGCTTGCAGGAGGAAGATTAGGTCTTCAGGTGGGAAAAGGGTAAATTCCTGGGCTAATGTCTCTACCCCTGGAGAGACATGGTATCTGGTGGGAGCCTGGTGTCTGGATTTCAGTTGTGCTATTAATGACTTTTTATTCCCCCTGAGTTATGGAGGGATCTCAGTGCATCTTTCTCTTTTTAAGTGTATTCATTTATTTCTAGCATAAAGATAGAGGGCAGGAGAGAGACTGATACTCCCACAGGGTCTTCACACTGTGACCTGCCCCCAGCCTTGGATTACTTGTTTGACAGAAGTGCTCAATACCATCATTTTTGCTGGATTACCACCTGACACATTAAAACTCCGGCACATTCTGTACCAGATCCATTTTGCTCTCTCTACACTGGAGGCCCACACCCCTAAGGATGATGGGAAGATGCTACAGGCAGCAGGGCATGGGGAACATTTGCAAAAGTTGGGGGCTAGAGAAGGCACCGTGTATGTGGAAATGAGGGGAAGTAGAAGGACGATCGCATCTCACACACACTTGTTTTCTCAAAGAGCCTGCTCCTGGAAGATGGAGCAACTGCTCTGTAACCACCCCCTTCCCATACATGGTCCAGGGCCCCAGGAAGCCACCTGACTTTTGTCAGTGTACGAATGTTGAAGGGAGCAGTGACAGCCTGGGAGGCCTCAGCAGGACGCTTCCAAGTTTCTGTGAGTCAGTCTGCTTGGCAAGGTGTAATAAGTGGAGTGCCAGAGACACGAGCTCATCTGAGAAGTCAGGCACTTACCTGGCCAGGCACATGATCATCCCACAGGTGAGCTCTGCCGCACTGAGGCTGTTCCCATTAGGGGTGCTATGGAGCAAAGACAAGCAGGAACGTGAGTGAGCCTAGATCCAGCACTTCCACACCTGTGAAGAGAAGGCCTTGAGGGCGGCTGCTCCCCACCCTACTGAAGGAACGTACCATCTTAGCACACATCCCAACCCTATACCACCATCTGGAGTCCTCTGATGTACCGCTCCTGCCCTAATCCCAGGGTAGAAGAAAACCCCTTTGCCCTGGCTTTTTGTTCCCATGCAGAGGAACCTCTGTTAGAGGATTGCACCTGGCCTCTCTCTCCACCCAAACTCACTTACTTCTTCTGGGGCAGAGGAGTAGTTTGTGTTCCTCTCACAGAAACAGAAGATCTGTGTGTGGCTCAGACCCTTTCTCTCTCCTCTCATTCATTTCACAATCTATCTCCCTTAATCAAGTGACCCAACCTAGCTTCTAATACTAACAAGCAAACTTTTTTCTTTCTTTTTCTTTTTTCCCCAGTTTGGTATAGGATGCATATACTCACTAGAGAGAGGGGGGACGGAAAGTGAGAAATCATAGCCCAGGAGGAATGCCCATGCTGCAATCTCTTCTTCTCTATTCTCCTCTCAGGATTTTGGGCACACGGGTACATGCACCTGGTGTAATTTTTAAGCCTCTGGGTCTGGGACTCAGACTACACAGCCAGCCATGTGGGATCTAGCCACCTTAACCTCCAGGCCAGTGGCCCCAAAGCTACCATTTTTATCACCACCTGTTTGCCTCCTCCAACTCTCTCATGAGAAAGCCTCAGTCCTAATACACAGGGCAAAGCTGACTTGTGTCCATTTTGTAGAAAAGATAATGGAGGTGGCAACCACAGAACTACAGTTAAATTCTTTCAAAAACATAAAAAGGTCTTTAAGAAAAGAAAAATAGGTCCCCTGGCAAGTCTTTTCATCTTTGGAAATAAAAGTTATAAGGAGAATAAGTCAAAGATCATGTAAAGATAAAAGGACTCTCAGAATCTGTCTTCCTGCAAGACCATCTAGCTCCCTGTTCTCCCCAGCTAATAGGGCAGGAGGTAAGACACAGAAACTGGGGGTTGGCTGCCTCTGGGTCCAGGACAAAAATGTAAGATGGGTTATTATTTAACATTTCTACTGTCAGATATTGACTTCAGTCAGGTGACTGGTCAGTTAACTCCTTCCTAGAGGGAAGAGTCAGGGGAGAAGAATGGACAAGAAGGTGCCCAGGAGAAAGGCTTGAGGGCAGAGAAGAGGACTGGGGATGGCACTGTCCAAGTGCCAGAACAGCTACAGTATGACATGTGCATGTTGACAATGACCTTTGACCCTGGGCTTCTACAAAAGCATCTCTAAAGGAGACCCTTGTGGCCTTGAAGATCTGAAACATCTGGGTTCTGATTCCAAAAGGCTGCAGGAAAATGAGAAAGAGAAAGAACAGAGTCCCTGCACTAGCAAAGGTTCTGAGTCGGTACAAGGAAGAAAAAGTCAGATCTGGGGACAGCAGGTGGTGTGGTGGCTAAGGCACTGGATTCCTGCATGGCCAGCTATGCTGTTCGAGTTCGGGATGCAGCAGCTTGAAAATCACAATAAATAAAGAAAGAAAGAAAGAAAGAAAGAAAGAAAGAATGCTTAAAAAAAAGAAAGGAAGAAAGGAAGAAAGAAAGAAAGGCAGATATGACAAAAACCTGCCACAAATAGAACAGTGGAGGTGTAGAGGTAGAGCTGGAGCAGAGGATGCAGAAAATTCACAAACATTCTGATTCCTGGACCAGTCACAGATGTCCTAATACTGCCCATGCCAGGTGGGGAGGACTATTATATATTTGGAGGTTACACAAAGAGCCTGCATTTCAAAAACCACAGGAAACCCCTAAGTATTGACTGTCTGAACTCAGGTCCTAGGCCAGGCATCCTCCTAAAGGCTCTCTAATGCTGATTCCACCTTATCCAAAATAAGTTTGCTTCCCTCCTTGTGGCCAGTCTCACCCCCACTCCTCAGTCTCCATGACTTACTTCATAACCAGGACACCCTTCCTTGTTGCGGCCTCCAGATCCACGTTGTCCACGCCTGTTCCAGCCCTGCCCACCACCTGGAGCTTCTCGGCTGCATTGATGACATCAGCGGTCACCTTGGTGGCTGAGCGGACAATCAGGCCTTCACAGTCCTGAGGCAGAAGAAGAAAGATCTGAGCCCACCACATTGTCTGGGAAGACCTCCTGAGGGCTCACACATGTCACAGCTTCCCCTGAGTCAGAGATGAGCTCCAGAACCATGGAGTGTTATGATGCTGCCCCCTTGCAGGGTGTCCTCACTATAAAAGGCAGGGAAGGAAGTGTGGCCATCTCACAGGCACTCAAAGCCCTTAATATCGAAGTTCTGAAATAGAACCTCAAAGTGAGAGACTCAAAGAAATGTTCACAAGCATCTGGTCAACCCCATTTTGCAAATGAGAAGCTGAAATCCAACAAAGCCAAGACTCCTACTTCTCTGCCGCTCCCTTGTCCTTTTCTTTCTTCCACTTATGGGGTGCCTGGTAAGTATGTGTCTAGTAAGTATGCTAGACCCATTCAAGATGAGTATGAGTCAGCCCTAGCCTTCAAGGAGCTCAGTATAGATGCACCAAAATTGACCATTTAACGAGGGTGACTAGGAGTGTACAAGTCACATAGACACCACAGGGCAAGAGGAACAAAACAGAAGTCACCACAGGACTGACTGCCCGATGGTGAGGCCAGTCCCAGGTGGCACCTAAAAGGTACCCTAATTTGTTCCCTATAGCTGCCTGGTTGAATATTAGCCAATGCCTATGCCATCTGTCCCACATTTGAGTCCACCCTACTGGCTCCGAAAAACAAAAACAATCTCTCTGCCTGTGCAGTCCACATTCCACTGACTTTTAAAGGCACAGTAAACTTGTTTTCTACAAAACCTTTGCAAACAACCATGGTGTAGACGATCGATCGCTCCTCCCATCTTCTGTACATGTTCTCATGAGCAGCATAATATGAGGGGTCTTCATTTCGTGAGAAATGTATATTATGAAAAAACTATGCCTGGATTTCAATATTTTTTGCACCAAATTAAATGTGAACTTTAATTCCACTTTCTGCAAACTTTTTGAAATCCCTTTGTGTTTCACATTGAATTTTCCTTTTTATAAAATTTATCAGAGGGTGTGTGTGTGTGTGTGTGTGTGTGCCAGACAGAGACAGAGTGATGGAAAGAAGGACAGAGAAAAGTACCCTCCGGGGGGCTTGGTCACACTGCAAACCCTTCTTCACTTCTCTATCCTGTCAGGATTTGGGGCACACATGCACAGGTGCTCAGTGTGTTCAAGCTGCTGGTGACCAGTATTTGAACCACAATCAGTCACGAAGCAGGCCTGAGTCGTTCTGCTCTTTGACCTACAGTTTGGTTTCCTGTGCTCTATCTCACATTCCTAAAGCAAACATTTGTACTGAAATTTTTTAAAGAATTATTTTACTCTATTTTATTTATTCATTCATTTATTTAAATTTGACCAGAGACAGAGACAGAGAGAGAGAAATCACCTCCTGGGGGAATGGCCATGCCTCAGTCCTTTTTCTATTCTCTTCTTGGGATATAAGACACACCACACACGTGTGCTCAGCATGTCTTTCAAGTCACTGGGTCTGGGATTCGAACCATGTGAGATCCGGCTGCTTTAACCTCCATACCACATACTGGCCTGCATTTTCATTTAGTCCTTTGTGCCTGTTTCTATTATCCTCCAGCAGCTAGGCTAGCCGTTAGGAGCAGATCACCAGAAGACCCAGAGACTTTTCTTGGGGATCCTTGATGCCATCTTGGAGAAGCCGCGTGATGTCTGGCAATGCCTATTGGTTCAGGTGTCTTTAAAGGCTGTGTTTGGGGGTTATCTGAGAACTCGGACTTTGGTACTCAACAGACTTGGAGAACCAGGTATCTCACACTGGTCTGGTCAGGGACTGCCAGGCCCTCAGGTAACCTCAGCTACCCCCTCCCAGTCATTTACTGACAGTCAACAACACAATCATCTGAGCTGAGCTCTCAAACTCCCTGCACTCCAAGGCAGCCTCCTGCCTCAGCCCTCAAAGCCTTGGCTCTGTGATGCCCATTCCTCTCCTCTATTTATGCAAATTTCAGCCCTAATCAAACATGTATCTACTCTGCAGTCTGGGATTAGAAACCTTCTTCCTCAGGGCCAGGAGGTCTTCCCTCTTTGCAAGTCTCGCAGTACTGCACCACACTGGGCTGTTTACTGCTTTCTGCAGCAGTTTTTGTAGGAGAGCTGCAAACAGGCACTCCCCAAGATTCCCTACGTGTCCGCTCCCTGCAACCTTGTTCTTAGCTGCCTTCCAGCTGGAAAACAACCTGTCACTGCCGTGCTTGATTTATAGCTGTCCAGACAAACTCTGCTAACTCAGCAGTGGAAATTCCTCCCTGCTCCTCAAGTTCACACATGCTGCCTTTCCCAAGAGGACAGGCTTGGTACCGGAGCAAGTAAATATGGCCTGTGCCTCAGCTTAGACAAGGGGCAAGCTGACGAAACTCTCCAGGACATGTCTCCCAACCAGAGAATGCAGGCAAACCCTGCTCTGTGTAATATGTGAAAGCTTGATTAACTACACAGTTATTTAATTTTTGCAAACTGAATTCTAATGCAAAGGCTAAAAACTTGCTAGTTAGGGGTGCCGGCAGGTGGCATGGTGGTTAAGGGTGCTGGATTTCCACATGGTTGACTGAGGTTCGAGTCCTGGACCTTGCAGCTTGCTTTCTCACTTTCCCTCTCTCTCTCACTCTCACTCTGTCCCTCTCTGGTCAAATAAATAAATAAATAAATAAAGTTAAATACAATCATTCTTAAAAAAAAAAATTACTAGTTAGTAGTCCTTAAGATTCTAAGATAAAGAGGGACCAGCAGACAGTGTAATTGTTAAGTCGCTGGACTCCCATGTAGTGTCTGAGTCCCAGACCCAGTGACATAAAACTCATGCCTGGCACATGTGCATGCATTCCCAAGAACCCCAAGGAGAACAGAGGAGAAGAGAGATTGTGGAGCGGCCATCCCCTAGGGGGTGAGTTCTCACTTTCAGTCTCTCTGTCTCTCTCTCTCCCTGTCAAGCACACTTGTCCTAAAGCAAAAAAAAAAAAAAAAAATCTCTCTCTCAAAAAAACAAAAAAGCCCTGGGACCAGCACTTAGCATAATGGCTATGTCGCTGGACTCCCATGTAGTCGACCGCGGTTCGAGTGGCTTAAACTCACGCCAGGCATGTGTGCGTGTGTGCCCAAGATCCCAAGAGGAGAATGGAGGAGAAGGGATTGCAGCATGACCATCCCCCCTGGGGGGTGATTTCTCACTTTCTGTCTGTCTCTGTCTGGGGAGCGCACACGCCCTATAGCAAAAACCTCTCTCTGTCTGGCGAGCGCACGTGCCCTGTAGCAAAAACCTCTCCACATCAGGTGTGTATACATACGCGCCCAAAATCCTGAAAGAGGAGAATGAAGGAGACAGGATTGCAGTGTGGCCATCCATCCCAGGAAGTGATTTCTCACTGTCTCTCTGTTTCTGTGTCTCACTAGCGAGAGCACATGCCCTATAGCAAAAATCTATCTCTTAAAAAAAAAGATATAAATGAGCTTCAGTAAACGAAATGCATTGTTAGTATTTCGTTTATGGTCCTGACCAGCACGACTATGTAAGGAAACAGAAGCATATCAAAATGCATCATGTGTAGCATTATTTCATGAAACATGTGTAAGTATTGTGTACACATATGCATGAGTGTACTGAGTTACAATAAGTTGTTAGTTATTGTGGCTCAGGGACAAGCTTAAAACCATTGATGTATGGTAAGATGACTTAAATGTTTTTCTGCGCATTAGATTTAAGATGTGAGTTCCAAATAAATGGTTCAATATTGTTTTTAATTATTTCATTTGGGACCAGCTGTTAGCATACTGGCTATGTCGCTGGACTCCCATGTAGTCGACCATGGTTCGAGTCCCAGACCCAGTGGCTTAAACTCACACTGGGCGCATGTGCATGCATGCCCAAGATCCCAAGAGGAGAATGGAGGAGAAGGGATTGCGGCGTGACCATCCCCCCTGGGGGGTGATTTCTTACTTTCTGTCTCTCTGTCTCTCTCTGTCTGGGGAGCGTACACGCCCTATAGCAAAAACCTCTCCAAATACATATACTTTTTTTTATCTAACTTTATTTTTTATTTATAATTTGATTAGAGAGGGGCAGAAAAAGAGAGAAAGACAGAGAGAAAGGAAAAGTGAGAAAGCATGCTGCCAGGTCCAGGACTTAAACCACAGTGAGCCATGTGGGAGTCAGCACCCTTTAACCACCATGCCACCTGTCAGCCCCAAGATACTCTAATATTGTAAGTTGGTGTTTTCCAAACTTTTTTTTGACTGAGACCCACAGTATAAATCCATCTTTAAATCATGATTTTATACTCACATAATACATACACACACACACATACACACACACACAACATATATAATTGAGACAAAGTTCATGAAACAGTACTTAGCCTTCCTATCTTCACTACTCTGATATTTCATTTTTAAAAGAAAATGCTGAGCATGACCCAGTAGACCGATTTCATTACCCACTAATTAGAGTTGCAACTTGCTTCAAGTCTGGAAAGACCCATGGTGGGGAGAGGAGGAATGATTCACTCTCCCTGACCAGGGAGTACAAGAGCAAACTGTGCCTGCCTGGAATGCAGAGATGCGGCGGGAACTAAGACTGGTGAGTTCTGCCTCGTCTCCCCCACCCCCAAACCCCACACCTGCGCAATCGTTCCTTCTGCATTAAATATTTCAGCGGGAGAGGGCAGAAGACACTGTGCCAGACATCTCTTCTCAAGAATGAAAAAGTGCAGTGTAGAACAAGGACCCTTCAGTGGAGAGATTAATTGGTATTCAGAGCCAAATGTTTTACAAAAACAGACACCCAGCCTGAGCCCTCCCTAAGTGCCCAAAGCTCAGTAATCCAGTGAGCCAACAAATGCCCCCACTCTCCTGCCAAGAGTTTTCATTGTCTTTGAAACTGAGTTTCAACACCAGACTCCCAGCACCATCCAGCCAACTTCCTGCCTTCATGGTACTCCTCCATTTTTTTTTTTTCTCCATTACTGAGGGGGCCTTCCATTCTTCTTAGCTCTGCTCTCCCTCCTGGGCATAAGATTTCCAACTTCGATTCACAGCTGCAAAACCCTAGTTGGAGTCTCTGGTGGCGGCTGAGGGTCAGAAGCTGGTTTGGAGACCACTTCGCTGCCTTCCCAGGTCATTGTCCAGAGCCATGGCTATTGATAGCATCCACACAAAAGGACATGTGAGGTGCCTGCCATTTGTCTAATCCTACCAGAGCTTAAAGGGTCAGGTCCTGAGCCCTTGCCTCCCAGTTCAGCCCAGAATGATCAGTCCCGCTCTGTGCTCCACTCCCCACAGGGGAGCAGGCAGAAGCTAGGCCAGCCTGGTGGTCTAACTTAGCACCCACGTGCTATGCCCTCTGATCAGGTGGCACCAGTACCAGGGTGGACCCCGCTTCCTCAGTAGCCTACAAGAGCCTGAGGGCCGGAGGTAAGTCAGAAACACCCCTGAGCTCAGAACAGGGGCTGGATAATTGGGCAAGGGTGGGTAGTAAAACAAGGCAGCCAACACACGACACACGGGCAGAAGGAGAGCAGGGCAGTTCTAGGACCACGCGGCTGTGGCAAGCTAAGGCCACAGCAGCCGCCTCTGTGGTTTTAAGGGGCCCTCAGGCAGGGAACGGTTTGAGGTAGTCAACACCCACCGAGCCTGGTGGGAGGCCACACTGGGTGGGTGTGGGATTCGGGGGTGGGGGAGATGAGGAAGCTGTGTGAATTATTGCAGAGGTAGAAAGTACAGAAACTGAAGTGTAAAGTTCACACGTTAAATGTCCTAAGACTGGAAAAGGTCACCAAACCCGGCAGGACCTTTACAAACAAGGCAACGATTTGGAGTAGAATAAAAGAATTGTGTAACCCAACAAACGGAGGTACAGAGATACGTTTGTAAGATCTGCTGAAAATTTTCCTGGGAGCGTTTGACATCGCTCTGGTCCAGTCTGGTCACTACCGATCAGCGATGAGGCCAAAGGTGAGGCCTTCGGTCACAGCGGTGAGCAAAGGCTCAGCTTGGACAGCGGCTGCGGCTGCTGCTGTTGCTGCGGCAGCGGCGTGGGCGGCCCAAGGATCTCGCCCGCCCCTCGCATTTCCTCCGAACGCCCCCAGGAGGCCGAGGGGCGGTGAAAGCGCGCAGCAGTCTTGCATCAGACAAAAGGCGGGTACGCTTTGCTGCCCCAGGGGGGCCGCCTTCCCCAGCTGCTTGTCCAGCAGCCAGGAGACAGCCTGGGACTTCGTCAGCACCCCTCAGCAAAGGCTAGACTCACCCAAGCGAGCCGGGATTCTGTCCGGAGTCGTCGTTCCTGGGCTCCCGCAGGAAGGCCACTTTGGCGCCCCTCCCCCGATGCCCTGGCGCGTTAGTCGGGGAACCAGGCAGAGAGAGCTGCCATGGCCACTGCGAGCCAAGGCGCCAGCGAGCCGCGCTGGCATCCCGCGGGCAGCCTGCAGGACCAGTTGGAGCAGCTTGCACTTTGCAGTGCTCACTGGAAGCCGTCCAACGAGAAACACGCGGCTGCAAACTTAACAGAAAGTTTGCATCCCCCCTTCTCCTGGCTCGCCCTCGCCAGCCTCCAATCTCAGGACGCCCAGCCTGTTTCAGTAGAGGATGACCCGTAGACCTCACTTTTCTCCTGCTCGCCTTACCTGCAGCTCGGCTATCAGCTCCTCTTTGCTCAGGTTCTGTTTCTCCACCACCTGGAGCCCTCCATCTTGCAGGATCTTCCTGCAGCAGGGGTCCAGACTATCACTGATAAGCACTTTCCGCAAATTTGCAAAGGCCATTGCTGAAGTCCGCCTGCCTACAGGCCGCTCTCGGTGGGCAGAAGCTCCGAGGCCGAGAAGCTGCAGTTGGGCTGACGGCTCCTGTAACTGGGCAGGATTCTCGGTCTCCCGCTCTGACTTATGCCCCCCTCCTACTCCGACCGTTTCCTTTTGATTGGACAGAAATGCTCCAACTCTCTGTGACTCCGCCTACTCTTCTCGGTTCTGCGCCTTCCAGATCCCCGCCCACTTTATTATCCTCGGGCAGTGACTCTCAATCTCAGCTGAAGCTCTCAGCTACACCTGGTGAACAGATAAAAAGCACAGTTTAAGCTAACTAGCTGATTCATATCTGAAAGAAGACATGTTCTTACAGTGAGAGAAATAACTTTCATCTAAACTTCTTTCCTCCTCAGACTCATTCATTAATTCCTTAACAAGCATTTTTTGAGTACGTAAATATGCCAGGTACTGTGCTAGAAATTCAAAGGGGCTTGCACATCAGAGATATCACCCTGTTCCAACCAAACACATGTGTGGATATTTAAATAGTTAAAAGAAATCCTAGACTGTTTCTGAGGCATGGCAAGGCTGTGGTTAATTCTAAGCAAAAGGTGCAATAAGAATTATAAGTGCATTTAGACTAGCGGGATGTTTTCCCCTTCCTCCACTTCCTCTCTGATTACAAAAAAGGGGAGAATAAAAATGAGATGCCAATCTGACCTAGTTTATACAGTCACCAAGGAGGCACTTCCCAACTCTATATTCCATGATGTTTAAAGCACACAACGGGCTGGCAGGTGGTGTGATGGTTAAAGCAGCTGGACTTCCACATGGCTGACCATAGTTTGAGTCCCGGACCTGGCAGCTTGCTTTCTCACTTTCCTCTATCTCTCTCTCTGTCTCTCCCTGGTCAACTTCAATAATAATAATAAAACAATGAAAATGAATAAAAGTTAAAAATAATAAAGCACATGTGATCTTTTTAGACAGATTGTAAAAATCCATTTCAGACGGTTTTTAAGTTATGTAGGATCAGAAGCAGCATCAGTAATGCTCATTGTTGAATTAGAATTCAGCTCTGTGGACATACCCAGTCCAGTTAACCATTGTGCCCTGCTGTGATCCAGCACTACTCATGAAACGCAAGTGCTGGATCCCTGTCCTAAAGAATGATGCTAAACCAATCTTACAAGTAGCAAAGATTTTGGACTGATAATGTAAGGGCGCGCTGACCCAAACACTATTACACAAGGACATAAAACAAGCAAAGAGTCTAATAGCTCAAAATAAAATGAAAATCAGAAGATATTCAATGTGTACTGAATGAGCCAATCTTACCATGCCTGACCACACTTCCGTACCTGCCGTACATGCAGTCTCCCAAAATACCTTACTCAGTTGCCCTGTAAAAGATCCTTTGTTCTAGTTGGTAGGCTGAAGCACCTCTGGCTTCAGACCTCTTGTCCAATAATCTTTCCTTTTTCTCTTGAAATGACTGCCTCCTGACCTTTACTCTGAATTATAATAATTTCTAGAC
The DNA here is from genome assembly GCF_000334495.1 of Tupaia belangeri chinensis. Taxonomy (NCBI): domain Eukaryota; kingdom Metazoa; phylum Chordata; class Mammalia; order Scandentia; family Tupaiidae; genus Tupaia; species Tupaia belangeri. Next base: position 1,357,433 of record NW_006204105.1, read on the forward strand.
ACACATCAGATTTTATTTTATTTTTTAAGGAATTACTTATTTAATTTTACTTATTCATTCATTTAATTTCATTTGACCAGAGAAAGACAGACACAAGAGAGAAGGAAAGGGAGAAATCAAGTCACCAGATCTGGGACTTGAACCATGGTCGGCCATGTGGGAGTGTCCAGCACCTTAACCACCACACCATCTACTGACCCTATTTTTTGTTTTTTTTAGAGATTTTTGGAGGGCACATGCCCTCACCAGAAAGACAGAAAGCAAGAAATCACCACCCAGCGGGGATGGCCACAACACAATCCCTTCTCTTCCATTCTCCTCTCAAGATTTGAGCACAGGGACCAGCAGTTAGCGTAATGGCTATGTTGCTGGACTCCCATGTAGTCGACCGTGGTTTGTGTCACAGATCCGGTGGCTTAAATTCACGCCGGGCGCGTGTGCGTGCGTGCCCAAGGTCCCTAGAGTAGAATGCATGCCCAGCCCCCCGGGGAGTGACTTCTCACTTTCTGTCTCTCTGTCTTTCTGTCTGTCTGGCAAGTGCATGCGACCTATAGCAAAAACCTCTCCAAAAAAAAAAAAGATTTGAGCACACATGCACATGTGCCTTGCATGAGTTTGAGGCCACCAGGTCCAGGACTTGAACCACAGTCAACTCTATGGGAGTCCAGTGACGTAACTGTTATGCCATCTGCTGGTCCCAAGATTTTAGTATTTTTTAAGAGGTATTTGCCTTAAGGCGTGTATGCTCGCCAGAGAAAGAAACAGAGACAGTGAGAAGGAAAGTGAGAAATCATCCCCCAGATGTGATGGCCACATTGCAATCCCTTCTACCCCATTCTCCTCCCAGGACCCTGGGCACACATGCACACATGCTTGGCATGATTTTCAAGCTACCAGGTCCAGGACTCACACTGCGGTCAGCCATGTGGGAATCTAGCTAAGTAACCACTATGCCATCTGCTGGCCCCACACACATCATATGGAAAGGACATGTCTATCCTGCTTGTTTAAATGATTTGTTGTTCTTCCTGTTCCAGGATTCAAGTATCCATTTATCTGTCTCAGGAGCTGTTCAGCAGACCAGAGATCCTAAAGCCAGATAATAGACCTACTCCAGGGAGCCAGTGGAAGAACTTGAGAAGATCCATTTTTGTTACCACTTTCCTTCATAATAGGCTCCCTTCCTGTAGTGTAGAAGCCCTACTCTCCCTAGCATATCAGCTCAACCCCTCTAAATCAAGTCACGCACCTCTTAGATACTACATGCAACCTCATCCCAGAAGGTTGTCAACATTTGTAAACATTTCATATCTTGTTCACCCCAGACTTTCACATTATTAAAATCAGAGACATTTGCCTGGCCCTGTAGCGTAATGATTAAGGGATAAGGACAAAAGTCTGACTGCTTTTTTTCTTTTTTTCATTCCAAAATTATTTCCGAAGGGCCTGGGTTGGGGTTGAGGGGGGAGGGGGCTTTATAACTACAAACACTAACAGATGTATCAGTCCATTGATAACAGGACCTTTAGGTGTCTCACCTTTTTGGACCGGGCCAATGTGAAAGACTCATGCTGAGTGACAACTCCCCTGCTCTCAGAGCAAAATGAAAGGAACCACTGTACTTCGGCACTCTGAGAAACATTTTTGTTTTTCTTCTGCTTAGACTCTCAATCTCTTGCTTAGAATAAACCACATTAATTATTATTTTTTCAGAGCTTAGTTATTTCCAAGGAAGCAGGATCCCACATGGCTGACCACAGTTCCAGGCTCTGCCCTGGCAACTTGAAAGACACACTTGGTGCACGGGCAAGCATGCCCCAAATCCTGACAAGAGGGAGAAATGAAGGAGAAGGGATTGCTTTACCCCATACGGGGGATGCTTTCTCGTTTTCCCTCTCTGTCGCTGTCCGGCAAGTGCACACACCCGCTCACAATTTAAAAAAATAATAATAAAGTGAAAAAGACTTTATGTCCCCTCAATAGTGCCTGAACCAGTGTTTTTCATATCGTAGAGGTCTAGAAGAGCTTTCATTCAAAAATTAATTTATTAAGTACCTACTGAGTTCTAGGTACTAGGTGCTGTGGCTTAACACTGGGGACATGGAGATGCATAAGTCACAGTCCCTTTCCTCAGAAAAAAGGGAAAACAATATTTAAATATAGCATAATAATTACAGATAGACATATGGGGCCCGCTCTGTGGTCTGGTGGATGGGGAAGCAAGATCCCACATGACCAACCCAGAGGTTCAAATCTTGGACCACCAGGTGTGTGTGTGCGTGTGTATGTGTATGTACCCCAAATCCCAACAAGATTATAAAATGAAGGAGAAGGGATTGCAGCATGGCCATTCCTCATGGAAGAATGTTTCTCCCTTTCTCTTTGTCTCTCTCTGGGAAGGGTACACATCTTCTGGCAAGGAAAGGGAAATGAGTACAAATAAATAAAGAGAGATGTGCTACAATGTTTGAGAGCAAGGAGAACTACCTCCAGGACAGCCAGGAAGCCTTCCAAGCCAGGTTGCCCTTGAGCTCACCTTTTGAAACTCCTTTAAGGCAACCACTCCTGAAAGGCCAAAGGTTATAAAGACAGGCACTAGGTAACCTACCTTCACCCTGCTCACTGGTAACAACCTAATCTTGTTACCTGAATAGGACGTAGCTGAATAGAGAAGAAATGACAGTTACATAGGTTCAGAAATCGGAGGAACTGCAAGATGTTCCTAGCTTCTCCACCATGGGCTGTGAGGGGGGCCAGGAAAGACCAGGAAGTGAGACTAAAGAGGGTCCAGGGCTGCTCGTGAAAGGCATGGCCCTGAGGAGTTTAAAGTTGAGTCTAATGGTAGGACAGAGGCACTGAGGGATTTTTTCAGACATGACATGATTGATTAAATTTGTTGGCTGAACTGAGTCCTGAGACTGCTCATATAGATAATATTCCTCCATATAGATAATATAGATAATATTCCTCCAAGCCACCATAGTTTTCAACATCAATTGCAGATTAAGGTTTTTTTCTTTTTTAGCTGAGAGTTGAAGATAGGGAAATTTCTCTCTAATCCTGTTGATTGCCTTCATCCATAAAACAGGATTTGGACTCTCTTGAAGTATTAGGAAAATATTTTTGCCCTTCTCTCCAGATCCCTTATTCCCTTCCCTTCCCTGAATCCAGCCTCTTGGAAAAAGATTATTATTTTTTTTTAATGTGCCAGAAGGCACGCGTGCTTGCCAGTGAGAAATGGATAAAGGGGGGAAGCCCCACCCATGTGAAATGGTCACGTTGCAATTCTTTCTCCTTCATGTCTCCCTCTTTTCAGGATTTTGAGCACGCACACATGTACCTGTCATGTCTTCCAAGCTGCTGGGTCCAGACTTGAACAGTGCAGTTTACCATATTAGATCCAGCTTCTTAATCACCAGGCATCAAGCTAGTTTAAGACCTTTCTAACTTTTTAAGTTTGGAGAAAAGGTTCTGGTGCGTGCCCAGGCTGACCCCTTCTGCAGAAAGCTCCATCTTTTGGAGCCAGAAGCCTGCAAATGACATGCACGCTCCTGCTTCCCTGTATGTGGTGAGTGCACCAGGGAAAGCTCTAGTCCATGCAACTGAGGTTGCGGAGCTCCAGCTGTCCACCTGCTCTGCCTAGAGCTGTGGGGATAGGTTAATGGTTAGAAGAGGCAAGGGTATAAGTACCCCATAGTTTTATTTGGAACCCAGCCATGATCAGCAAACTTGCATGATAAGAAATAGAGTACATATTTTGAAAGGTAGACAATGAATTGTCATCCACAAAAACAGCACATGTAGACCTGAATTCCAGCTTCTCACATTACTAACACTGCGACTTTGAGCAAATTCCATTGTCCCTCCAAGACATAATTTTCTTCTCTAACATACCTCACAGGGTTGTCGTGAGGACTAAATAAGGCAACGCATGCAAGTGAGTGATTTGTAGAGCTTGGCTTTCATTCATTCATTTAACGCATATTTAGTGAGACCCTATAATGTGCCAGGCATGGCTACAGGTGCTGGAAATGAAGCTTTCATGGAGACACAGTCCCTGTTCTCATGGAGCTTATATTTTGTTTGGGGACAGAAAATAAATAAATAAATAAATGAAGTGAACAAAATCATCTCAGTCATGGCAGTATGCCGAGGGATAAAAGACTGAATGACGTGGGTTAGCCCGGTAGCACAACAGTTAAGCACTGTGCATTGAAGGCAAGATCCCACACGACTGACTGCAGTTGGAATTCCAGCTCTGGTAGCTTGAAAAACATGGCAGGTATGTGCATATGTGTGCCCAGAACTCTGGTGGGGGACAGAAATGGAGGAAAAATGACTATGGCATGACCATTTCTCTTTCTCTTTCACATGATTGTAACGCATCAACTAGAAAAAAAATTTAAAAGCTGGATGATGTTATAGAGGTTGTGGGTGGCGTGTCTATGTTAGATTTTATCATCAGGGAAGACTTCCTTGCCTGAGAAGATATTTGGGTTAAGACTGAAATGAGAAGGTGCTGGCTATTCAAAAAACGTGAGAAAGAATTCAAGGCAGAGGGGAAAGCAGAATGAGTCCAGCTCGTTGACGGGATCTTCCTGTAGCACTTACTACGTGTCACGCACAATGGACGCTAGAATGATGATAACGAACAAATCACCTGTGGTCCCCACCCCCAGGGAACTTGCAGTCATGGGTGTGTGTGTGTGTGTGTGTGTGTGTGTGTGTGTGTTGGAGAGACAGAAGAGCTTCTGAGAAGGCAGTGTTTAAGGAGAGATCTCATGGAGGGCAAAGCACTGGAGAAGAACCTTAGAAAGAAAGAAGAACAATCCCTCAGGTAGAATTTTTCTAGGATTGACAGAAGTTAAAAGTACCTGTAATACAGAGAAGGAAGAATGTGGCACAAGGCAGGTGGGGGAAGTCAGTAGAGACCAGACCATTCCGGGTGCATGACCAGCTGGACTTGTGGGGATGCGAGCAGCAGAAACCAGGTTCGAACCAGTTCAAGGAAAAAGAAGAATGCTCAGTTGTTTGAAGAAATTAAGTGTGGTCATAAATATGCCCAGATGGTGTCACTGGCTGTCTCTCGCACCTGTGTCCGCTTTAGTCTGGCTTTGCTTCATTTCCAGAAGGGCAAAATATGACAAGAACATAAAAGTTAGTGAAGAATGTGAGATTCAGCCATGTATTCTAGCAGTTTAGCAATCCTGGAAGATGGCATTCATTTCTGAATAATTGCCACAAAATTATCAGACCTGATTATTTCTCTTTATTTTTTAAGAGAGATTTCTGCTATAAGGCACGTGCACTCACCAGAGAGACAGAGCGAGACAGAGAGACAGAAAGTGAGAAATCACCCCCCAGGGGGGATGGCCACTCTGTGATATTTTCTTCTCCATTATCCTCTCAGGATTTTGGGAACACATGCACACACACCCGGCATGAGTTTGAAGCCACTGAGTCCAGGACTCAAACCACAGGTGACCTTAGAGAGTCCAGAGACATAACCATTACCCCATCCGCTGGTCTTCAGATCTGATTCTTATTAGATAACCAGAGTCTCATGTGTATCTGGACCAGTCCCTGCAGGGAGGGAGTGAGGAGAAAGAAGAAATGGACCATGCTGATTGGTCAAGTCCTGAGTAAAGCACTCACTGAGGATCTAAGGAAAGAACTACTTTCATCTGAAGTGCTCTCTGAGAGTATGAGAAAAACGGGTCTCCAAAGGGAAGTCCTGGGTGCTGAAGGGGATGGGGGATTGGAGGACAGGCTGGGAACACCACTCTGCTGTAAGTAGGAGGTTAGATTTTATTCTAAACAATCCAAGTGTCAGTTATAAAGAGGAGCTAATATTACCTGATTTTAAAGAGATCGCTGTATATAACACAACCCAAAAAAGTTCCATGTTACACAGTTGTTTTATTTTCATTATGAGAATGAGAACAATGAATCTGATTTCAGTGGTTAGTGGAGTGGCTCCCCTGGTTGGCACACGAAGCTCCTTGATAAGGTTCACCTAAAACTAGAAAACGCAACTCTCTGCCAGTGAAAATGAGTACAAATAATGCATAATGGATAAAGTTAACCACGTTGGAAAGTAACCCATACTGAGAGAAGGCAAGTGCCTGAAAAGAAGTTCTGGGAGTCACTAGCTCAAATTTAGGGAAAAAGAATAGTTTCATCAAAGTAGAATTGCATGCTAAAAAGAAAAAGAAAAAAAAAACATGCAGCATATTCTATTGTATTGTAATTTTTATACAAAAGGAATATATATATATATATATATATATAGCAGAGAGAGAGAGATAGGTTTTTGGCATGCGTGCTCACTGAAGAGAGAGAGAGAGACAGAGATAGTAAGAGGGAAAGTGAGAAATCATCCCCAGGGGGAATGGCCACACCGCAATGTCTCCTCCTCCACTCTCCTCCCAGGATCCTGGGCACGCACACACATATGACCGGCATGAGTTTCAAGCCACCAAGTCCAAGACTCAAACAGTGGTTGGCCATGTGAGAGTTGGGCAATGTAACCACTACACCATTTGCTGGCCTCCAGGAATATGCTACTAGAAAGGGCTGCTCTGCACAGTTAAAAATATGGGCCAAGGCAAGTCTTGGCTTTACCCCAGTACTGTTTGAGAGAGGGGAAGACCATGCATGTGTCAGGCAGGGAGGGTACTTCAATGTGCTTTGAGGAGAATTTGTCAGATTATAACATAGGCTGTATAAAATATCCCTTCTGGACTGTGCAATTCCCTTCCCTTACCATTCTTCTGAGTAATTTTATCCCATAGGGCATGTGCACTCACCTGAGAGAGACAGAGAGAGAGAAAGTGAGAAATCATTCCTCGGGAAATGGCCACGCTGCAATCCCTTCTTTTCCATTCTCCTCTGGGGATTTTGGGCACGCACATACACACACATGCCCAGTGTGATTTTCAAGTTGTCAGGACTGGGACTTAATCCTCGTTCAGCCATGTGGGAGTCCTCCACCTTAACCACCATGTCACCTGCTGCCCCCCCAGGGTAATTGTTTTATTTTCCAGGTACCCTGGTGTTAGTCAGAGACGACCAAGTAGTTCAATTTCTCCCCAGTCAACAGGATAACCTGGTCAGGCACCCTCACCAAGCAGCAGGGGACGAGGTCAACAAGTCTAGCGGTCACTAGACAGGCAACCCCTCCTTCACGAACACAGTGGCTTGCTGGTTCACACTCTGATTTCTTATGAATTCTGCTATTGGTAATGGTCTCTGAAACTCCAACAGTAGGGACTCTTATAAAATCACACTGTTAAACCCTCTGGCCTGAGTGTACTCTAGAAATCAAGTCACCAGAGAACTTCCCTCAGTACTTCACGTTGAAGTCCTTCCCCTCAACTAGTGTCTTAAAATCTGTTTAGGTCACTGAACTCTGTAAAATCTGATGACAGTTATGAACCCTCTGATAAAGTTTTAGGAATTTGGGACCAGCAGTTAGCATAATGGCTATGTCGCTGAACTCCCGTGTACCTGACCGTGGTTCAAGTCCCAGACCTGGTGGCTTAAACTCACGCCAGGCACATGTGCATGCATGCTCAAAATGCCGAGGGGAGAATGGAGGAGAAGGGATTGCGGTGTGGCCATCCCCCCTGGTGGGTGATTTCTCGCTTTCTGTCTCTCTGTCTCTCTCTGTCTTTCTGGTGAGCACACGTGCCCTATGGCAAAAAAAAAAAAAAATAGCCATAAATAATACAAGTATTCATTGGACATTGTCATTTTTAAGTGCTAGATAAGTATAACTCAGCACATTATTCACATTTTACAGATGATAACCCTGAGACATGCTGTTATGTTTATCCTGAGAAAGGAAGGCAGTTCAGAGTGTGCATGTACATGCTAATGGCCCACATAAGGCATAAGCTGACATTGTTGTTGTGCCCACACTCATGTCCCCCGATTGTTTTAAGGCATACTTAGACAAACTGACCTGTAAAAAAATTACATGTGCGGCCAGCTGGTGGCATGGTAGTTAAGGCAACTGGATCCCACATGTCTGACTGTGTGTTTCAAGTCTTTGATGCAGTGGCTTGAAAAATACACCACTGTGTGGCGTGTGCCCAAAATCCCAAGAGAATGGAAAAGAAGGGATTATGGTGCAGTCATGCACACTAGGGGAGATTTCTCTTTCTCTCTCTCTGGTGAGCACACACACTCTATAACAAACTAAACAAAACAAAACAGCAAAAAGAAAAAGTTACCTGAGATCCTCATTTTTTTTTTTTTTGGAAGGTTTTTGCTATAGGACATATGCGCTCACCAGAAAGAGACAGAGAGCAAGAAATCACCCCCCCCCAGGGACATGGCCATGCCACAATCCCTTCTCCTCCATTATCCTCTTGGGATCTTGGGCTGACAAGCACGCACACATGCCCGGCGTGAGTTTAAGGCACCAGGTCTGGGACTCAAACCATGGTCGACTACATGGGAGTCCAGCGACATAGCCATTACGCCAACTGCTGGTCCCGAGATTGTCATTCTTGAGTTCATAATGTAAAAAGTAATATATAGTCGATCAATTTTGCCTGCATTCTCTTTTTTAATTTATTTATGATAGAGTGTGTGCATATGAAAGAGAGAGAGAAGTACAGAGAGACAGAGAAAGAAACACCCTCTGCAGAGTCTGGTTACCCCGCAATCCCCATCCTCCAGTCCTCCAGCTTGTGGATCTTGGGCACTCATGAACGTGCTTGTGTTGTTTCAGGCAGTCTACCCGATAGTCAAACCACATCATGTGGCTTCTAGCTCACGATTCAGCATACTATCATCTGTGCCACCACAGCTGGGTTCCACCGTTATTTTAAAAGGAGTTTTGATGGAGATCAGCAGATGTCTTAGTGGTTACATCGCTGGACTCCCACGTAGTCTACTGCAGTTCGAGTCCCAGGCCCAGCAGCTTAAAACTCATGCCAGGTGCATGTGCATGTGTTCCCAAAATCCCAAGAGGAGACTGGAGGAGAAGGGATTGCAGTGTGACCATCCCTCCTGGGGGATGATTTCTTGCTTTCTGTCTCTCCAGCGAGCACACACACACCCTAGAGCAAAGATCTCTCTTTTGAAGAACAACTGTAGCCTCCTTTCTTCTTGGCCTTCTCTTTAATATGTAAACTAGCCTTCTCAGCAGCCATTTTGGTGCTCATATTTTAGGTAACTAAAAATCCGTGTTGTTCAGGCAAATCATCCTACATTCTCAGCTCAAATAAACCACTTTCATTTCACTTCCTCTGCCTCAGCCTTCCTTTTCTAGGTTGACAATATGAACTTTGCAATTTAGAGAGGTAAAATGATCTACTGAAATGTACACAGCAATAACCATAGAGATTATAACATTTCTTTAACTTTCTAATGACACTTATGATTGTGCCTTTCAAAATGAAATCTAAGGGCCAGCAGGTGGCATAGTGGTTAAAGCACTGGACTTTCGGATGGCCAACTGCAGTTCGATTCCCAGACCAGGTGCACGTGCATGTGTACTCAAAATCCAGAGAGGAGAATGAATGAGACAGGATCGCGGCGTGGCCACTGCACCTGGGGGGAGGGTGTGGATTTCTCACTTTCTGTCTCGTTGTCTCTGTCTGTCCTGTGAGCATATGCACTGATAGGGAAAAAAATGAAATCATGGCCAGCAGATGGAGTAGTGGTTATGTCTCTGGATTTGAGTTCTGGACATGGTGGCTTCAAAATTATGCCAGGCACTTTTGCGTACGTACCCAAGATCCCAAGAGGAGAAATGATAGTGCGGGTGTGATTTCTCACTTTCTCTCTCACTGTCTCTGTCTCTCTCTCTCTCCAGCAAGTGCACACACCCTAAGGCAAAAACCTCTAGAAAAAAATGAAATCTAAGATCTTTTAAAATCTAAAGTACTATATAGTCCATTTGGAAACAGTAATACAAAAGACTTGAATGTCATAATTTCTGACGACAGGCAGAAAGCAGGGGTCCTATATTGCCTGAGAAGCTGTCCAAGACTTTGATATTTACTAACAAATCTCAGTCTTGGTATGATAGGCAGAATAACGGCTTCCCAAAGATGTCCATTCCCTGAACCAGCAAACGATATCGTATATGGCAAAAGGGGCTTTGTAGACAAGAAGTTATGAATTTTGAGATGGGGAAAGAATATCCTGGATTATCTGGTGGCCTGATATAAACACAAGGATCCTTAGAAGTGGGATACAGGAGGAGTCAGAGCCAAAGAGATGGTCACATGATGGTGGACACAGAGAAGGGAGAGAAGTGCTCTGAGAACTGGGAAAGGGGCCACAGCTGAGCAATGCAGCTGACCTTGAGGAACCGGAAAAGGCAAGGAAATAGACTCTCCCCTAGGTCCCCCAGAAGGAACCAGCCCTGCTGACACCTAGACGTAGCAGAGGGAGACTGATTTCAGAATTCTACTCTCTAGAACCATAGTAGAATAGTTGTGTATTATTTTAAGCCACCCAATTTGTGATAAATTGTTACATCAGCAATAGAAAAGAACAAGTTTCTTCCTGGAAGGAACACTAACAATGACCCCTACTTGCCCATAATTAGCCAGGGAATTTACATTAAAACAACAACCAAAACCTGTTATGTCCCAGCTGGACCTGAAGTGAGACAGGACGAATGGGCCAGAGAACTCTCCAAGGCCACCCATCCCTACGCAAGCATCTATTTCCTGATGTGGTTAGCTGATCAAGAATGTCTGGGCCAGTAGTGAGAGAAGAGACAGGAAATGCTGCTTATCCCCCAACCTTTGGGATATACCTCTATGGACGAAACCCCAACACAGGAAATGCTGCTTTGGTGGCAGAGGGGAGAAAAAGGAGGGAGCGCACTGTCCTCACTCCCTTCTCATTCTTTTCCATACAAAGACGGTGTAACTAACAACTACGGCTTGCCAAGAGGTGCTGGGGTCCTTGCATTCATGGAGTTTGCTTTTGGTGGAGGTGACAAGCATTATTCAAATAATCACACAGATGAGGGTATAATTATAATGTAGCATACACATAATATACAAGTAATTCTTTGAGATATGTAATCAAGACATGTGGACAAGGAAGAGGAGGAGAAGGGAGGTTTCTCTGAGGGAGTGAAATGCCTGATGATATCTGCAGAAAGCACAGATGTTAACTAGGACCTTTGTTCCTGCCAAAGGAAAGACAGACAGAAAGGGAAAGAATGTCTCAGGCAGAGGAAACAGTTCCTTTGGGGGTGAGCAGTGGGGAATGAGCATAGCATATTTGTAAAATGAATACTAGACCCTGGTGGTTCAACTCCAGAGGGCAGGGTATGCACAGACCTCCATGCCAGGAGCTCCAGTGGCTGTGCTGTTGACCGAGATCACTGTGAGCACCAGTGGTCACAGAAAGGAGGCAAGCTCATTTCAGCTGTTAAGAACCAGGGCTTTCACTATCCATGTAATGTAAGAATACAGAAGGTATATCCAATGGAGGATCTTCTGTGGTTGGAGCTACAATCCTGTGTCAAACCTGGCAATGCCACAATGTCTGGAGAAGTGTGCTGCCAAAACT
>NW_006204105.1:1369218-1380564 GCF_000334495.1 Tupaia belangeri chinensis
GCTTGTTCCAGAGAACTAGAAATCAGATCTGTGTCATTTTCCACTTGACAAAGAGATGAGAGCTGGTGAATAAGGAAAAGAATTTACTTAGTGAGGCCAACACTGGGAGAGAGCATACCAAAGTCCAAAGCTGTGTCTACCAAACTGGATGAGACTCAACATACATAGGGGGAAAGGTCAGGGTGAGTGTACCTCTAGAAGTGAAGGGTAAGTTATTCGTTGTCTTGGAGCAAAATGATGGGAGACCTGATCGTTATCTTTGGGTCGGATCACAAGGAGACCTGATAGGGTCAAGGGGCAATCACGATTAGAGGGGCAGTTTTCATTCAGGTCATGCAGGGCCAAATAACTGATTTCAGTTCTCTGCAAGGGGCTTAAAGATATGCAGTCATTGGGCTAGCAGGTGGTGTAGCGGTTAAGGGTGCTGGACTCCCACGTGGCCAATGGCAGTTCAAATCCTGAACCTGGAGCCTTGCTTCCTCACTTTCTCTCTCTCCCTCTCTCACTCAGTCCCTCTCTGGTCAAATTATTTATAAATAATTAAATAAAAATAAAGCAAAATAGAAATTTTTTTGAAAGATATGCAGTAATTAATAAGGCAGCAGAAGCAAAATGGAGTCAGTGAAGACAACTCTTAGGTCCTGTTTAAGATGATAAAATCATCTCAGCTAGTCACGCAGGAGAAGGCTGGTGGCATTTTCATCATCTCCGTCTCAAAGCCTAGTATCTGCAGACTCAGCAAGGTTGTTATTATGCTTTTCAGCAATGAAGCATTAGGCTAGTTCCATTGTGAGGGAAATGAAATGTTAGGTTCTATGAGAGTCATTGTGAGAGAAGTGAAAGAAGTTAAAGATTGATTGGTCCAGCTCCCTGGCCTACTGGTTAAGAGAACTGGATCCCACATGGCTGACCCTACAGTTTGAATCCCAGACCTGGCTGGAGAAATAAAAAAAGACTCGAAGGGACCTTCTTATTCTCTCTCAGTCACATGTACTCTTGGTCAAAAACCCAAAAACAAACAAAAAAATCCTGATCTTCCTAAGGATTAATCTATTAAGACGGACTCTAACATTGACTACAATATAAAGTCACTTTGGTTTTTCTTGTGGCTCAGTTACAGGTATAGTTTAATTTTGTGGTGCCTCTTGGGTCTTAAGCAGGACTGGGTTGGTGCAGGACCTTGGCACTGTCCCTCCTTCAGTGATTGCCTTGTATATGGAAAGTGAAATTCAAGGCAAAAATAGCATCTCTAAGAAGATACCAGACAGAAAATTTCCTTCAGTTTCATCTGCTGTTTCCCCAAATGAATCAGAAAGAACTATGGAAAACAAAAGTACTTTTCCACAAAAGCCTTTTTGAGAACTTTAGCCTTTTCCCTCCAAAACTCAGGCTCTAAGGTCAGGCTTCCTGAACATGTATCAAGTCCCAGAGACCATACCTCCAGAGCTCAGTACACAGGGGATTTTGGAATACAAATGTGTATGAGTGAGAAGAGTTACAAATTCAGTCTCCACGTATTCAGTTTGCATTGACTGTACTCAAGGTATTCATCTTGCTTCTTTTCAGGTTCTTCTAGTTTTATACCCTTTTCCAGACAGTAAGCTTTCCATTTCTAATCCTTGGAATGACTGTTCTCTCTTCATAGGTTATCTTCTCACACTTTCAGTCCAGGGTTACCTCTGTCCAAGCCTTCATGTCCTCCAACGGGCAACGTATTTTTCTACCTGGGCTCTAGGCCCAGATATCTAACTTCTGATAAAAGCATTCAACATTGTATGTTAGGACACTCTGGAATAATTTCTTGATTAACCTGCTGTCATCTAGGTTAATTCCTTTTACTCAGACCCCTAATTTTGCTCTTGTATGACATGGGGTAAGAAGACCAGGGGCAAAACTGGGTCTCTACCTGCAATCCTATTATCAACTCTGAATCTGTTTTAGTAAAAGCTGGAATTAACACACTCATTAAAATGCAAATGACTGATAAAATCTTTGTTTGTTTGTTTGTTTTTAATTGCCAGAGGGCATATGCACTTGCCAGAGAGAGAAACAGAGACACATAAAGTATTTCCCAATGGAGCATGATCACCCCTCTCCATCTTCTATTCCACCCAGATGTTGGGTATATATGTACCATATGTACCAGGTGTGTTTCTCAGGTCGCCAAAGCCAGGACTCCCACTATGGTCAGCTGTGTGTGATCTGGCTTCCCCAACCACTAGGCCATGGGGCTGGCCCAACTGATAAAATCTTAATTTACTTCCCTCAGAGTTATTTGTATGAGCATTTCATCTATTCAGATAAGATCTTATATTTATGTAGAAATGATATAGTCAACAAAATAGTAATAACTCCGTACTGTAGAACAGACTAATGCTATCAACATTATTTCAAATATGAGGAACATTGAGGCTCCAAAAGTCTTCACAAGATTTATGCTTCTAGCCAAGAGAGAGGAAGAGAGTCAGATTATCTCCTCCCTGAACAATTAAAGGATGAAATGTATGAGACAGTGGTTTTTAGGATGCTGGTCTTAAGACAACAAAAGACTGTGATCTCTGAGAGACAAGAAACAAAGAGGGTAAGTCCTATGGCTGTCCAGGTTACTGTCCACAGCATGTTTGCAGGCCACAGGACAGAGATAAGGAAAGCAGGTGGAGTCCACTTGTGTTCGTACATGAAGGAGGTGGAACTAAGGGTAATAGAGGATGCTAGAAAGCAGAGAGTTGACTATTGAGATGATTCTGGAGACCTATAAGGGGAGTCCCTTTGAGTCTTCAGGTAAGACCTAACCCTTGTGGGCCCACCAATGGGCCCCCACCAATGGTGTGATGGTTAAGGTGACTGAATCCCACATGGCTGACTGTGCAGTTTGAGTCCTGAATTCGCCAGCTTGAAAACACACTGGGCACGTGTGTGTGTGTGTGTACACAAAATCCCAAGAGGAGACTGGAGGAGAAGGTATTGCACTGTGGCCCTCCCTCTGAGGGAGTGGGATGCTTTCTCTCTTTTCCTCTCTGTGTCCCTCTCTAATGAGCTCACATGCTCCTTAGTAAAACTAAAACAGCAAAAAAACCTGACCGTGGCACGCATGTGATGAAAATACCAGAGGTCAGAGAAATACCTTGAAAGGATTAGTAAGAATAATTCCCAAAGTTCACACAGGCCAGGAATTGTTCTTATTCTCACCAACTAGGCTGAAAATCCTCATAATTCATGGGACATTGTGTCTTGCCTCAATATAAGAAAAAAATTAGCCTTAAACTAAGTACTGCTTTTATCTGAATTCAAAACAAAACAAAAACATAAATGGTTATCAGAAAAGTCATGATACATTTTGTTTTCTGTTTTTCTATGCAAAAATGCATCACAACTTTTCCAACAATCCAATACCTGTTCTCAGTTAACTTGACCATGCCCCAGAATAACTTGAAAACATATATGGAAATACAATGATAGCAGGCACACAACAAGGTAAAATTTGCAAGGGAGGATACAGAATACAGGATATAGAGTTCAATAAAAAAAAATTAACAGGCAGGCAAAGACACAGGAACATGTGACCCAGAAAGCCAAAAATGGATATCAACCCCAGATCTGATACAGATGATAGGATTACTATGCAAAGGGGCCAGCAGATGGTGTAATGATTACATCACTGAACTCCCACATGGCCAACCATGGTTCAAGTCTCAGATCTGGTAGCTTGAAACTCACGCTGAGCACATGTGCACATGTGCCCAAAATCTCAAGTGGAGAATGGAGGAGAAGGGATTGCAGCATGGCCATCCCCCATGAGAGGGTGATTTCTCGCTTTCTGTCTCGCTCTGTCTCTCCAGTGAGCACACAAGCCCCATAGCAAAAATTTCTCTTAAAATAAAAAAAAGGAAAAGAATTAGTAGGCAAGGTTATATGTACTGACATATTTGAGACTAAAGAAAAGAATAAACATGTAAAAGAAAGACTGAACATGTTACATACATATGTGAGTCTTGGGGTGAAGGAATTTTCCCTTTCAGTTGGAAGGATTACCAAAACCACTGCCAGTTAGCAAATTAATAGAGAAAAGGCATACAAATGTTATTTAACACATGCATATATACATGGGAGCCATAGAAAAGCAAACTCAAAGTGGGGTCAGAGGTTAAGTGTTAAATACCCCTTTAGAGAGGAGAAAAAAATTGGAAGGATACAGGCAATTTTAAAGTAAGCAATTTTTAATGGGGAAAGAATGGGTTCAATACTCAGACAATGGTAAGCATTTTATTTGGGAGCTGGATGGGCCTGAAAGATGGACAATAACTTGTGACAAATTCTGTTTAGAGGGACCCGCAGTTAGCGTAATGGCAACGTCACTGGACTCCCACGTAGTCGACTGCAGTTCACGTCCCAGACTCGGTGGCTTAAAACTCACGCCGGGCGTGTGTGCGTGCGTGCCCAAGATCCCGAGAGGAGAACGGAGGAGAAGGGATTGCGGCATGGCCATCCCCCCTGGGGGGGGGGTGATTTCTCACTTTCTAGCTCTGTGTCTCTGTCTGTCTGTCTGGCGAGCGCATGTGCCCTCTAGGGAAAAACCTCTCCAAAAAAAAAAAAAAATCTGTTTATATATGTCAACTTTCCTCAACCTTTATTCCTGCGATGTGTTTAATAAATGAAACCTTAGAGCCCTAGAGAGAATTGCTTTTTTCCTTCATCAGGTCCAGTCTTTAAGTAGATAATAGATTATCAGAGTGAAGCCCTCCCCTGCAATTCAGGAATGAAAACAAACAAAAACAAAACAAACAAACAAAAAAGATAATCAAGAGACAGGGGAAGGGAGAAGGTCAGAGAGAGCTTGATTCAAAGGCTATTTCTTTTTTTCAGCAGGCTAAAGTGCCAGTCTTTGGGGTATCATTTCCTGAGTCCCAGCAAAATATATAAAACAGACCCAAATCAAGCTTTTAGAGATAGAAAGAATAGTGTTTGAAATGGAAAGGCACTGGATGACGTTCTGCTATGTCTAACAGTAGACTAGGCATAGGAGAAAAGCTTGGTGACCTTGAGGATTTACCAATACAAGTCATCCAAAATGAAACAAACAAACAAACAAAATGACTAGAAGTCCAGCCCTGTAGCACAGAGGTTAAGTCCTATGCATAAAGAGCTGAACCCTACATGGCTGACTGTGGTTCAAATCCTGGTCCCAGTGACTTGAAAGACAGAGCACATGCGTGCCCCAAATCCTCATGAGATGGAGGAATAGAGAAAAAGGACTGTAGAGTGACTTAGCCCCACTGGGGATGCTTTCTCTTTTTTTCTGGGGAATGCATGCACCCTCTGGCAATTAAAAAAAAAATGACTAGAGGGGCCAGCGGCTGGCATGGTGGTTAAGGCACTGGACTCTCACATGACTGATCACGATTCAAGTCCTGAACCTGGCAGCTTGCTTTCTCATTTTCCTTCTCTCTACCTCTCTCTCTCTCTTTCTCACTCTCTGGTGAGTACACGTGCCCTATAGCAAATTGAAAAAAAAAAATAGTAATAATGAATAGAATTGAATAATAATTCTAAAAAGTGACTAGAAAAAAAATGAATAGAACATCAATAAATTGTTGGAAAATATCAATTAGTGTAACATTAAATAACTGGAGTCTCTGGAAGAGAGGAGGTAACAAAGTAGGGGAAAAATATGAATTAATAATGGGAAAAAATTTTCCGTGTTTGATTAAATTATAAATCAACAGATCCAGAAGCTCAATCAACTTCAAGCACAAACTGAAAGAAGAAATTACACTCTCACATAATTAAGTTGCAAAAAATATATATATAGTGTGTGTATATATATGCACATATAGATAGATAGATAGATATAGATAGACGGATAGATGGATAGATAGATAGATAGCAACATAGAAAAAATCTTATAAGTAGTCAAAGAGAGAAAAAGGCCAGCTGGTGAAATGATTGTTAAGGGTCTGGCTCCCACATGGTTGACTTTGTGATTCAAATCTTGGACCTGGCATCTTGAAAAACATGGATGCCCAAAATCTTAAAGGGAGTAAACAATGGAGAAGGAATTGCATCATGACCCATAGGAAATCTCTCTCTCTCTCTCTCTCTTCCTCTCTGGCAAACATATGTGCTCTGCTCAAATTTTGAAAAGAGAAAAGAAAAGGAAAAAAGGGATAAAAGAAAAGAAAAAAAGGAAAGAAAAAGGTGTACATAGAAGAACAAAGATAGAGAAATGCCAGATTTCTTATCAATGTAAGTTAGAAGAACATGGAAATATCTTTCAAGTACTGAAAGGAAAAAAAAAAAATCTGTGAACCTAGAATTCTATAACCAGCAAAAACATCTTTAAAAAAAAAAAACAAACAATTTTTCAAATGCACAAAAGCTGAAAGAATTAATCATCAGCAGACTTTTGCTTTAAGGAATATTAAAGGAAGTCTTAGCAGGAGGTAAATGATACCAAATGGAAACCGAAATGTACACAAAAAAATGAGGAATCCTGAAAGTGCTAATGATGTAAAGACAAAGTTGCTACATCACTTTCCCAAAGTCAGAAAGTGGTAGACCAGGGACTTGAGTGCAGAGCTTATTTTTTTTAAAGAATTATTTACTTAATTTGTCATTTATTCATTTATTTATTTTAATTTGACCAGAGAGACATACACACACAGAGAGGAAAAGTGAGAAAGCAAACCACCAGGTCTGGGACTCGAACCGTGGTTGACCATATAGGAGAGTCCAGCACTTTAACCTCCACTACACCTGCTGCCCCCCAAATGTGGAGCTTTTGACACTGGGTCAGTCTTTACCCATTAAACCATGCAGCTGTACATAACATTACGCCATTGTGTAATTAACAAACTCATTTAGTTCTTGTTCTACACAAAATGCTGTGCAAGATAGACAGTGCTGGGGGAGTCCAAGAGTAAATAAATGATCTGCTCTGCTCCCAGATGAATTTATATTCTATTTGGGGAATTAGACATGGAAAGGAAAGGACTAAATGTAGGGAAGGGTGTGGGGAAGTTCTGAATATGATCTGAGAATGGAACTACACCATCAAAATTGCAAAATAGAAAGCTGGTCTAGTGGGTCCACTTTAAAATCAAGAGCAAGGTCACTTTATCCATTAAGCTGTATAGGTCTGGCACCCCACGCCTGTGATGGTTTCTCTCTCTCTCTCAATCTCTCTTCTCTCTCTCTCTTTCTGTCCAGAGGACACAAACACTGACCTGAGAAAGGCAGAGAAAGAGAGAGGGGGAAAGTACCTCTCCATAAGAAAAGGCCATGCCACAATCACTTCTAAATTTCTCTGTCCTGTCAAGATGGTGGGCATGCACTCACATGTACACAGCGTGTGTTTTTCAAGTAGCTGGGGCCAGGATTAGAACCATGCAGTTGGCTATGTGTAATCCTGCTTCCCCAACCAGTAGGTCACAGAGTTGGCCCAACCCGTGATAGTCTTAAAACAGTTCTAATTGATAATTCAAGCTGAGTCTGGTATTGGAAGATTTAAATAAAAACAAAATCTTTATCTTTCATTTGACAAACATTTATTGAGGACTTTGCTATGAATCGTAGTCAATGTTAAGAATATGAAGACTGTGGAGTCAGCAGATGGCATAGTGATTAAGTCACTGGACTCCCACATGGCTAACAGAGGTTTAAGTCCTGAATCCTATAGCTTGAGAATCATACTGGGAGCGTGTGTGTGCCCAAGATTCCAGCAGGAAGATGGAGGAAAAGGGATTTCAGCATGGCTATCCCCTTGGGAGGTGATTATTCACTTTGAGAATCTCTCTCTTTCTCTCTCTCTCTCCCCTCTCTCTCTCTCTCCTCTCTCTCTCTCTCTCTCTCCGGTGAGCACACATGCTCTAAAGCAAAAAATAAAAAATTAAAATTAAAATTAAAAAACACTCTATAAAAAGAATATGAAGACTGTAATAAGGCACTATGCCATTATGATCAGTATTATTAAGCACCAGCTAAGTGGAATACCCCATATGTTTTGTGGTTAGCTTAGAGCTATATCTCTGGGGATTTGCATTCCTGAGAGGCATCATGGAATGGCTTGGGTAATGTGTTAAGAAGAGACAAAATAAAAAATAATAAATAAATAAATAAATAAATAAAAAGAAGGGACAAAATAGAATAAGTAGTGAATAAGGGTGAGCCTTTCCAGAGCTATCCAAGCACAGGTGTGGAAGCAGCAATGTCCATAGAAGTTTGATGGAACAAGAGGAGACGAGCCTGGCCCAGCTGTAGCAGATGATTCTTTTTGAGAAAGAAAAGAAAGGAGATTAGGTTGGAAAAGTATGGAAGCCCCCCTCCTCCTCTTCTTTTTTTTTAGTTTTAAGATGGGTCTTATGGGACCAGCAGTTAGTGTAATGGCTATGTCACTGGATTCCCACGTAGTCGACCATGGTTCGTATCTCGGACCCGGTGGTTTAAAACTCACGTCGGGCGCACGTATGTGCGTGCGTGCCCAAGATCCCGAGAGGAGAATGGAGGAGAAGGGATTGCAGCGTGACCATCCCCCCTGGGGGGGTGATTTCTTGCTTTCTGTCTCTCTGTCTCTCTCTGTCTGTCTGACAAGCACACATGCCCTATAGCAAAAAAAAAAAAAAAAAAAAAAAAGATGGGTCTTACAGGGTCAAGATTCTCTTGCCTCAGTTTCCCAGCTAGTTCTACAGGCACACGCCACCATGCCAGGCTCTTTCAGACAGGGTCTTGCTATGTTGCCCAGGACAGCCAGCCTTGGGCTTGCGATTGTCCTGCCTCAGGCTTCTGAGTTGCAGAGATTATAGGTGCACACCAGCCACAGTATGCAGGCTTTGTGTTGGATTGGGAATTGAACCTGAGCCTCCAATATGGCTCCAGCCTATGGACCACAGCTTCTTAGCAGTTCATGCTTCCATGGGTAGCTCTAGAAAAACCTTTTATGTCATGAAGAAGTTTTTCATTTAGAGATTGATATGTGGCTCAGCCGGTTAATAAGAAGAAAAAGGACAAGCTAACTGGCAAATTCTAGAATCAAACCTATGAGTATATCTTCATTAGCAACTTGCTCCATCTAACTATAATAATGTATAATATACACAGTAAACAGTGTTTTTGTATTTCCCAGAAGACAAACAGGAACTCTAAAGAAATTAGATAGACACAATGTGAGCTGTCAATCTAATCATCAGAAACTATCCCAATGAGTGGACTCCATACTGAGTTAAAGATCTGAGGTGACAGATCTTCAGTTTGCCCATAGTAGCTATAATGTCTTTGATTAATCACTTCTTCTTTACGTGATTTAGCACTCTCACCGACGAAACAAAGTTGTGAACATGTTCTGAGAAAAATGAATATGAAAATACTTTAAAAGCACACATCCTAAACAATTATGACTTGTTATTATTATACAATAATGAAAAAAGAGCCATTATTGTTCTGAACATATTTAAAGAGAGTGTACTTGATAAAAACAAGGCAAATGGATTCAAATACGAAAAGGATATTGCTGCATACCAAGCTAACAGAAAGCCCGAGGCAACAACAAAAATAAAAGGGAGTTGTCAAGACTGAAAACCTATTTTCTATTATTCTGTAACTATTTTCACTTCATCTGTTTTTCTTATAGGCATTTTATTAATAAACCTTTCTTAAATAAAAAGTTGTGTTTACTTAGAAGCATTCAGAATGACAACAAAACTAAAATTTGTTTTTTTTTTTTGCAATTACAGAGTGGTGTTCAGTTAACAGAACAAACAACAATTATTTTGCGTAAGCTGCATCAGAGACGAATGAAGATAAAAAAAATTACCATCCCCATATAACTAGTTTGTGCTGTGCACCAATAAGATCCTGCTTTAAATTTCCGTGCCGATTTACAGCCCCCATACTGTACCAGGTTAATGGTTATTGAAAATACCACCAGGACAGGGCAATCTAAAGACACATTCGGTAGAGTGTTCATTGTTCAAAAAATGACACTGTACAGTTTAAAACAAATCTTACACAGCCTTACATTTCAAGGTTTTTCTTTAAAAGGAACGAGTCGTATGCAGGGGGAATTAAATGCTTTATAGACAAGGAATAATAAACTGCGCTAGAGCCAACTTATTCATCACCACCATCTTCATCTTCATCCTCTTCATCTTCCTCTTCGTCCTCATTGTCTTCATCTTCATCCTCCTTTTTCTTGCTTTTTTCAGCCTTGACAACTCCCTTTTTTGCGGCATCAGGCTTTCCTTTAGCTCGGTATGCAGCAATATCCTTTTCGTATTTTTCCTTCAGCTTAGCAGCCTTTTTTTCATAAGGCTGTTTATCATCTGCAGCAGTGTTATTCCACATCTCTCCCAGTTTCTTTGCAACATCACCAATGGATAGACCAGGATGTTCTCCTTTGATTTTTGGGTGATATTCAGAACAGAACAAGGAAAAGGCCAAAGGAGACCTCTTGGGTGCACTGGGATCCTTGACCTTCTTTTTGTTTCCCCTTTAGGAGGGATATAGGCTTTCATTTCTCTTTCATAATGGGCCTTGTCCACCTTTGCCATATCTTCCAAGTTTCCTTTCTCTTTAGCAGACATGATCTTCCACCTCTCTGAGCACTTCTTTTTTAATTTAATTTTATTTATTATCATAATCTTGTTTATATTACATTGCATCACATATACCTTTACAGTGTACTGTACTTCTTTTTCCAGAAGGGATACCATGCACATCATTCAATACAAAGACATTAAAATCCCATCATCATCATCAAAATTGACTGAAGCATCTGGGTGGTTCTTCTTGTGCTCCTCCCAGCAAGTTTGCACAAAGAGAGCAGATGATGACATTTTGCCGCTCTTCTTAGGATCTCCTTTGCCCTTGTTTAGTTATCTTTCCTCGACGAGGCACAGAGTCACCCAGTGCCTGTCTGCCTCTCACATGCTCTGGTGCTGTCTCTACGGAGCTCAATATACTGCAATGGCTGTGTCGATCTTTTTTTGTTTGTTTTTTAAGAAAGATTTTTGCTATAGAGTCCATGCCCTCGTCAGAGAGACAGAAAGATAGAAAGTGAAAAAAATCAGCACCCAGGGAGGATGGCCACACTGCAATCCCTTCTCCTCTGTTCTTCTCTCAGAATTTTGGGCATGCATGTACAAATGCCCAGTGTGAATTTCAAGCCACCAGGTTCAGGACTCAAGCCGTGGTCAGTCCCATAGGAGTTCAGTAACATAACCATTATGCCATCTGCTGGCCTCAGTCTCTAGCAAATGCATACACCCTATAGCTAAAAAAAAAAAAGAAAAAAGAAAAAGAGAGAGAGAGAGAGAGAAAGTAAAAGAAAGAAAGAGAGAAAGGAAGAGGGAAAGA
>NW_006204105.1:1380576-1395728 GCF_000334495.1 Tupaia belangeri chinensis
GAAAGAAAGAAAGAAAGAAAGAAAGAAAGAAAGAAAGAAAGAAAGAGAAAAGAAAGAAGAAGAGAAAGAAAAGAAAAGAAAAGAAAAGAAAAGAAAAGAAGAGAAGAAAAGAAGAGAAAAGGTAAAAGACAAGACAAGACAAGACACTATGATCAGGCATTTGGGTTTTATCTGAAATACATAAAAGAGATTCTAGGTGCGGATGTGTTAACAGCCATTCAATTTTAAAATATTATGGAATCTTTGGTCCTAACTGTATCTGGTCCTTTCACTGTAAGCCAGTTTGACTAAATACCTTTTGACCATTTCCATGTTGATTGTACCAATATAGTAGCATAGCAAAGAGAAATTGAAATGTGAACGTCGGGCTCTAACAGGTGTGAACAAATAAGTAGTTCTCCTGCTGATTGTCCAAACCACTCGTGTGAGGGTGTAGACCCAAGAAATAATGTACGTGGAAGCAGTTTCTGAGCAACAGAGCCCAGCAAGTACTAGTTACTATTATTACTATACGTTTTATTCTACCTGCTTTGAACAGAGAAATGAAAGCAGGCAGCAATTCCAATCCACTTTGGGAATCAAAGGAATATTACAAATAAATCCAGCAACATGACATAGGGAGGCAGGAGTTTCACCGAAAGGTCAGAAACATTGGTCTGTGAACAGTTCTAGAACGGAATACTATGAATAGTCATGAGAATGGTGGAGAAACTTGCAAAGAGCAAAGAGAGAGCTTGCAAACTGGAACCTTACCCAAAGGCCTGAGGGTCAACAGGAGCCCATAAATAATTATCAAAAGTGGAAAAACTGGCTTGTGGAAGTTTGGTAATATTAATAATGCTCTGTTTCTCCAGTGATCCTGTTTCTCAGAGGAACTAAGAGTGCTTGGCAAGCAGCCTCATTTCAACCAGCCCTGCTTCTGCTGGGGTGGGCAAGATTGGGAGGTATCCTTACGGAGACCATCAGAGAGCAGAAACTAGAAAAGCCACCCTAAGAAATTGGTTCATTCAACAATCAAGAAACGTTTGTAGCGTCAGTTAATTGTGTGTTGGTTAAGGCACTGGACTACCACACGACTGACTGGTTTGAGTCCCAGACCCAGAGGCTTAAAACGTGCCAGGCACATGTACTTGTGTGCCCAAAATCCCCAAAGAATGGAGGAGATGGGATTGCAGTGTGGCCATTCCCCCCTGGGGGTGCTTTCTTACTTTCTCTCTCTCTGTCTCTCTCTGACATGTGTACATGCCCTATAGCAAATTTAAACATACAAACAGAAAAACCCAAAACAAAACACGCTCATAATAAGCAGATGTTATCATTCTTTGGTCTTCTAAAAAATCATCAAGCAAAATACCTTGCACATTCCAAAAGACTGTTACCATGACCTTTGCCTTTGACTGATTGGCTTTTGCTCTGACTGGACCACTTCCCTCTCTTGGTAGCCATTGCTTTGTTTTCAGGATCGTGCTGGTAGAGTTATGTGTCACCTCTGAGCACAATTCTTTAAAGAAATGCTTTAAAGGCTTGATCTCACTTGCATAAAATTTCCACGGAAAGCTCTGCTCTTATCTGCAGCTGATCTGGGTGCAACAGTTTTGGCACCCACCAAGCAGAAAGTTTGCTCAACTGGAGCTTTTCGGTCAGAACTGTGTAAGATGAATCAGCTGAGACGTCTGTGGCACTTGCTATTGTTTCTACTGTTAGTCATCCGTCCTCTTCAATTAGGGCACGGACAAGATTCATTTTTTTCCTCACTAACTGATGTGAATGGGTTTGCTATTGCAGGAATCATCTTCCACATCATCTCATCTTTTTTTTTTCTTCTTTCTTTCTTTCTTTTTTTTTTTTTTTTTGTATTGCCGGAAGATGCCTGTACTTGCCAGAGAGAGAGAAAGCAGAAAGCACCACCCAATTCGACACGGTCACACCATATTCCTTTTTCCTCATGTCTCCATTTCTGTCAGGATTTTGAATACACATGTGCTGGGCTGGGATTCCAATTGTGGGGCTGGCCATTGGGGGGGGGGATCTCACTTTCTATGCACAGCGCTTAACCATCGTGCTACTGAGCCAGCCTGTGTCTTCTTAAAATGAGTTACCTATTTGTAAACTGCTGATTTATTTGGGGCAGTATCCCCACAACTATTCTAAAGCATCAATAATTTCACCATTCTTCTACCGAAGAATAAATTTGATGTTTGCTCTTGCTTCAATTTTAGCATAACTTGTATTGCTCTAGGAGGGGTTCTTTTCCAACTAAGGTCTTACTTTTTGTTTTTTAAGTTTTTGCCATAGAGCATATGAGCTCACTGGAGAGAGAGAGGGAAAGTGACAAATCACTTCCCAGGAGGGATGACCACAATGTGATCCCTTGTCCTCCCTTCTCCTCTTAGGATTTTGGACATGCACACATGCACCCAGCGTGATTTTCAAGCCAACGAGTCTGGAACCTGAACTGCAGTCAGCCATGTGGAAGTCTAGCACCTTAACTATGATGCCACCTGCTGGCTTCAAGGTCTTATCCTTTTGAATGCCTCAAAATCAATATTGTTCAGACATGTTTTAACAAGTTAGTTATGAGTCTACTTAGATGAAAAAACAATTTAAATTCATGCATAGCTTTTTCAGGATATACCATGAACATTTTGTTTGTTTGTTTGTTTATTTGTTTGGTTTTTTTTGGAGAGGTTTTCACAATAGGGCACGTGCGCTCACCCGACAGAGAGAGACATAGAGACAGAAAGCGAGAAATCACCCCCCAGGGAGGATGGTCACGCCGCAATCCCTTCTCCTCCATTCTCCTCTTGGGATCTTGGGCACGCACACACACATGCCAGGTGTGAGTTTTAAGCCACCTGGGCTGGGATGCGAACTGCAGTTGACTACGTGGGAGTTCAGCGACATAGCCATTACGCTAACTGCTGGTTCCCCTATGAACATTTTGTAGACACCTCATACAAAGAACTCATACATCTCAATGATATGGCAACCCATGTTTTTTAAAGGTTTTTGCCATAGGGCACATGCACTCACCAGAGAGAGAGAGAGAGAGAGCAAGACGGAAAGTGAGAAATCACCTCCTCCAGGGGGATGGCTACACCACAGTCCCTTCTCCTCCATTCTCCTGGGATCTTGGACACACACATACATGCACCCAGTGTGATTTTCAAGTCACTGGGTGTAGGACTTGAACTGTGGTCAGCCATGTGGGAGTCCAGGGACATAATCACTATGCCACCTGCTGGCCCTGAGAACCCAATTTTTTATTTTATTGTTTACATTTTTTAATGGATAAAATATTTAAATGGGCACTTTACAAAAGGAAATATATAAATAGTCAATGAACACATTAAAAGACTCTTAACCTCACCAGTCGTTAGGATCATGCAAAAGAAAACCAAGACTATTACATATCCAATAAAAAGGGGAAAATTAATAATATTGATAATTCCAAGTTTTTGGTTTTTGTTGTTGTTGAGGTTCTTGCCTTAAGTCATGTGTGCTTGCCAAAGAGAGAGAGAGACAGACAGACAGACAGAGACAGTGAGAGGGGAAGTGAAAAATCACCGGGGTGAGCAGGGGGTGGGGGTGTTGGTCACTCCACAATCCCTTCTCCTCCAATCACCTCCTGGAATCTTGAGTACACACGTGTGTACACACACACACACACACACACACACACACACACATGCCCAGCTCGATTTTCAAGTTACTGATTTCTGGACTCAAGTTGTGGTCTGCCATGTGAGAGTCCAGTGATGTAACCGCTATGCCATCTGCTGGCCCTGACAATTCCAAGTACTGATGAAGATGTGGAACTAGACCTCTCAGACATTGCTGGTGACTATACAAGATGGTATAGCAATTTCGGTAGGCAGTATGGAGGTATGTATCTCATAAATTATCTACTTAGCATATGACCCAGTAATCCCATTTCTAGATGTTTTCATAAAACAAATGAAAACATACATGTGAATCATAGAAATATTCTTCATAATACCTAAAAGCTGGGGCTTAGCCGAATGTCCGTAAACTGGTGAAGGGATTAACAAATCATGGAAGGGCCAGCAGGTGGCCTGGTGACTAAGAAGGCTGAACTCCCAATGGCCAAACATACAGCTCGAGTCCCATACCTGACAACTTGGAAAACATGCCAGGCACATGTGTGTCCATGCCCAAAATCTCAAGAGGAGAAGGATGTAGAAGGGATTGTGACTGGCCATCCCCTTAAGGGGCAGGGGATTCATTCTCACTTTCTCTCTCTCTGTCTTTCTCCAGGGAGCATACATGCCCTATGGCAAAATTTTAAAAAAGAAAAAAAGACTATCTCAACCTGGAAGAATAATGAGATGTGGAGGTCTTAGCTTTCTAGTAGATCCATTACTAAAACCAACAGAGCCCTGGTTCTGACCCTAAACCCACTCCTAATCCAAGTAAAGAAAGATACAGGTGAGGATCTTGGGTATGCATGCACACATGCCCTGCGTGATTTTCAGGCCATCGAGTCCAGGCCTTGAACCGAGGTCAGCCATGTGGTAGTATAGCACCTTACCCACGACACCACCTGCTGGCCCCAGAAATTATTTCTAAGTAAATGAAAATAGAAAGTTAAGAAAAAGACAGCAACATAGAGAAACGATCAGAATAAAGGGGCTTAATCTAGAACAGATGCATAAAACACAACTCACTTTCTCTCTGTCTCTGTCTCTCTCCAGCAAGTGCACGTACCCTAAGGCAAAAAAACTCTCAAAAAACAAACAAGCAAAAAAAAAAAAAGAAAGAAAGAAAGAAAAGAAATACAACTTGTGGAGATTTGCAGCAGAAAAAAGGCAGGTGGGGTGGGGGAGTGGGCAGGAGTGAGAGGTTGCTCTGGAAGGTACTTTCCTAAAGAGAAACATTGGATTGTTTTCCCCAGAAAAAAATTTGGTTGTCCTGAACTTCATAAAAAGAAAACACTCCAGACTTGGTGGTTCTTGCTGACCTAGTAAAATAATCTTATCTAAAACTTAGCCATGCAGAGATGTGGGCAGACGACAGAGTCTGAGCACACCAGAGAGGGAAGCTTAGAGATCCCCTTTGGTGGGTCACTGACTGTTGACCACAAACCCATGTGATTTTTACAAGTAATTGGGGTCAACATTGGAAAATTAAGGAATTTTATATGATAATCAAGATTTCCATTGAGACCGAAAACATCGTAACACTGGCTTTGAGGACTGGGCCCACTCAGACGTGGTTGTTCCAATTAGGAGGTAACATCCGGGCTAGGCCTTTGGACCCATTCCCTGGAGCCCAAGGATCATGTTACTGGAGCAGAACTGAAGTGACAGGAAAGGGTCAAGTTGCATACTAGAGACCTTTGTGCATCTCATCTGAGAAGAGGACCTGAGTCCCACCCCCACCCCCCAGGTGGGGAGGGCAGCAGGTGGCGTGGTGGTTAAGGTGCTGGACACTCCCACATGGCTGACCACGGTTCAAGTCCTGGACCTAGTGGCTTTTTTTCTTCCCCCCCCCCCCCCCCCCCGTCTCTCTCTCTCTCTCTGTGTCTAGTCAAAATAAAATAAATAATTTTTTTTTAAATAACATAATTCTTTAAAAAAAAAAAAAAAGTAGAGGGTACTCCCGGAAAATGTCCGCGCTCTGTGTGCTTCCAGAGCCTGTTTGAGATCCCAGATACTCTTCGGCCTGGAGTTGTGTTATTTCTCGGTCCCCAGCTCTGCACTCACCCTCCACAGCCGCAGCCTCCTATCCCTTTTATCAGCCTATTCCTTCTTCCCACACCAGTTCATGCTTGACTTCCATGTCCACTCCCAACTTAGAATAGACTAACATTTACTCTTTCAACAAACAATTTCTGGCTGCCTGTAATGTGCCAACTGTACAAAGTGCTGGGAAATTGAAGAGTAGGCAGAGCCCTGTCCAAAAGGAACTTAAAATGCAGACAGGGCAGAATGTGACTAAAATGTTGACCGGGACATAGGGAGGACCGCATAGCTGGGCAATGGAAACCTGACCACCAGATGGCGCTCAACAAACTCCAGTGTAACAAAACAATGACGAGAAACAGAAAAGGGAAATAAATGGACCTTGTGGAAGAACCAATCGCACTGTGACTGCTGTTTCACATGTACAAGTTGTTATGGTCTGCAAAGAGTCCAGCATTTCCGTTCTGCTCCCGGACTGACTGTGATGTTGGGGCAGGAAGGAGCACAAGCTCCACGCCATCTCCCTGCCTCTGAAACACTGTAACTATAATCTCCTGCAGGCAGGAAGCTTCAGGGTGAGGGAGGAAAGGGCAGGCCATTGGTGAGGTGTGCTCCCAGGAGGAAATGTGGACAGAGGGCTGATTCTTCTGAGTTGATGAACCACCTCGGTATCCTCCAGAAACTACTGTCTCTCTTCTCCTACCTGTCTCTCTTTTCCTATGTGCTGTGCTCCTGCCCGCTCCCTGGCTGCTTATCTGCTGTGTACTTTGATTATGAATAAATAAATATTGTACATCTTATGTGCAAGCTCCTCCCGTATTTACAGCTTTTCAAAAAAAAATTTCTGATGATGATGGGCTTACTAAAAGACATGCAAATAGTGCCAGCTAGTAGCCTAGTGATTAAGGGAGTTGGAGCCTACATGTCAGGAACATGGTTTGAATCCTGACCACAGAGTCTTGAGAAACAGGTCAAGTGCATGACTGTGTGTGCCTGAAACCCCAACAGGATGGAGAAATGGAGAGAAGATTGCAGCATAACCCTGTCCCCGGGAGAGGTGGTGGTGGGTGCTTTCTCCTCTCTCTCTCTGGAAAGTACACATGTCCTCTGGCTTATATATTAAAGGAAAAAATGCGGAGAAATTAACAATTCAGAAAGGATATAATTGCTCCATAATTCAATTCTTGGAGATACCCACTATGAAGAGTTTGGTATATATCCATTTAGAAGAAGTCTTCTTCATCTCGGTTCCATTGATATTTGGGGCCAGAAAATTCTTTGGAAGCTGCGCTGTGCATTGTGGGATGTGTAGCAGCATCCTTGGCCTCTTCCCACTAGGTGCCAGGAGTAGCCCCTTTCCCTCCACCCCCAGCTGCGACAAGCAAAAATGTACCCAGACATTGCCAAACGCCAACTACAGTACGTGCTTTTGGGGACTTGGTTTTTATTTTTATTTATTTATTCATTTTTTGTCTTTCTGTTTTAGAAATCTGGTTCTATTACATTCCTTAATCTCTTGTATCATGCTTTATTTAAGCTGATATGTTTTACAATGTTTGACCACTTCAGTTTTTTTTACTTTTACACATACAACTGGCGACAAATATTATTCAAAACCTAAACCATTTAAAGCTATTTGTACTTTTTAAAAGGAACAGAAAGGCATATTTCAAAATAGAGGAAAAATATCTCTACTGCTTCGTTTTTATTCGGTTGTCGGAAAAATCATGGCGTATTTTTCTATGCTTCTATGTAAAAATGCATCATGACTTTTCTGACAATCCGGTACTTAGAAGTCTTGGTAGGTAAAAGAGAAAAGGAATCTGAAACGTGGAACCCTTTACCCATTTTTTGTATTGCTAAAGCTTCAGGCCACATACTGATCCTTTGAGTAGTCTAGGGTACCATCTAAGCCTTAGAAGTGTGAAGAAAGGTCAAGGGGAGGGCATAGCAAGCAGAATTGCTCTGCATACCAAAGCATTCTGACTGTCCCAAGCAGTCCTGGGGAAATCGAGCCCTGAAAACAGGGCGCTGATAAGATGTGAGGAAATTCCTGAGGTAGAGAGGGACCGATCGAGTGACCATCAGGGCATGGCAGCCCATGAACAAATATGACCCATTGAGAAATTCTTTGTGGGAGATAGGCCAGAGGAGTTTGTTTGGTTTTTAGTTTTGCTGTTGGTCATGGGAGAGAAGGGAGAGTGAGAGAAGGAAAGTGAGAAAGCATCCCCACAGGGGTGGCCACGCTGCAGTCTCTTCTCCTCCATTCTTCTCTTGGAATTTTGGGCACACATTCACATGAACCCAGAGTTTTTTCCAAGCCACTGAGTCCAGGATTTGAACCACAGTTGGCCATGTGGATCCATCTGCCTCAGTCATCACACCACCTGGCTGGTCTATGAGTTGTTTTTAAAGCCTTTATCAGCAACAAATATCTTATCAAATACTGCTTTAGCATAAGCTGAGTTTAAGTGATTTTGTTTTTGGACCTATTGTTGATCATGATAGTTTAGTACTACTTCGTCTTTTATTATATTAAGTGAAATAAGCCACTCACAGAGAGCCAAATACCACATGATCTCATATGTGAAAGCTAAAAAAGGCAAACTGATAGAAGTAGAGTAGGGCCAGCAGGTGGCGTGGTGGTTAAGGTGGCTGAATTTCAACTGTGCAGCTGAGTCCCAGGCCAGCAGCTTGAAAAACATCCCCTGACCCATGTGCTTGTGTGCCCAAAATCCCAAGAGGAGAATGGAGGAGAAGGGATTGCAGGGTAGCCATGCTTCTCTCTGTTTCTGTGTGTGTGTGTGTGTGTGTGTGTGTGTGTGTGTGTGCGCGCGCTTTTTTCCAGTGAGTGCATGTGCCCTGTAGCAAATTTTAAAAAAGAAAAAGAAAGGTCGAGAGGAGAATGACTAGAATGACTAAGAGACTAGGGGGTGGGGAATGGTGAATGTGGAAAGGCGAGATGTTAATCAAGGGGTACAAAGTTCAAACAGACAGCCTGAATAAGTTCTACTGATCTATTATATAGCATGGTGACTATAATGAATAATAATGTATATTTCAAAATTGCTAAAAAAGTACATTTTAAATGTTCTTATCACAAAGAAATAAGGATGTGAGGTAGTGAATTCGTTAGTAAGTCTGCTTTAATCATTCCACAATGCATACGTGAATCATAACATCACATTGCACTCCATAAAAATACAAAAGTATTTGTCAATTGAAAATGAAATAAATTTGGGGGCCAGCAGTTGGCATGGTGTTTAAGCTGACTGTGGTTCAATTCCTGGACGCAGTGGCTTGAAGCTTATACTGGGCACATGGGCATATGTGCCCCAAATCCTGAGAGAATGGAGAAGGGATTACAGTATGGCCATCCCCCCTGGGGAGTGATTTCTCACTTTCTCTCCCTCTCTCTGGTGAGCGTCGACATCCTATAGCAAAAATCTCTCCAAAATAACTAAAAATACAAAAAAATAAAAAAATAGTACAGTTTGCTTGCATCTCCTGAACCTAACCTCCTCTGCTTTCATGATTTTTCTGTCACTTTGTATTCACTGATATTATTGATCCAGATTTTAAAAACAAGCACATAAATTATTTGGACTGTATGTGTCTGTAATGATTTGTCCTGTCAGATGATGAAAAGTGTTCAGGGGAGATTTCCAAATACTATTAGCTACTTTCTCTCAAAACTAAACTGGGGAGCTATCTTTTTATTTTATTTGACCAGAGAGTGATGGGTGAGAGGGAGGGAAAAAGTAAGCCACCGGATCTGGGACTCAAACCGTGGTCGGTCATGTGGGAATTCAGTGCCCTTAATCATCATGCCACCTGCTGGCCTGGAGAACTGTCTTTAAAAACAAAAAGGTGGGTTTTTTTTTAATTTGTTTTTGGCAATAAGCTAAAACATGCTCTTTTAGATTTTCTCATGGTTCTAGTAAACATCTTAAAAAGGAACTAATACCAGTTATTCAGAAATTCTTCCAAAGAAAGAAAAGAAGAAAAAACAGCAGAAGAAAGAAAATAGGAGAGGAAGGGATACTTTCCAACTGATTGTATAATTTCTAATACTGAAATCAAAAACATTATTAAAAGCAAAACATCCATACATATGTATGTCTGTGTGTGTGTAATATTTTTAATGATTATAGACACAAAAATCCTCAATGAAATACTAAAAAAATTGTATCTAGAAACATGTAAAAAGAATTAAATACCATTGCTAAGATGGGTTTATCCCTGGAATTCACAGTAGGTTTAACATCCAAAATGTAATGAGTGTATTATGCTACAACAATAGACTAAAATACAAAAATGACACAGTCATCTCCATAGGTGCAGAAAAAGTGTTTGATAGAGTATAACACCCTTTCATGATAGAAACACTCAACAACTAGAAATAGTGAATTTTCTCAACCTGATAAAGGATATCTGTGGAAAACCTACAGTTAATAGCATACTACATGGTGCAACCCATTTTTGAGGACCCCTCCCTTCTTGGGAGCTCTGTTTTTCCTTTCCTCTCTTTTAATAAACTCACACTTTGCTATACCCACTCTTCTGTGTCTGTGACTTCCTGAGCGTGGGACAAGAGCCCTTGTCACTTCGAGTGGCCCTGACACCCCCTGCGCCCCCACATTCCTGCATCACTATTCATGTGCCTGTCTTTCTGTCTCTGTCTCTGTTTTTCTCTCATAGAAGAAATAAATAAACTTCAAAAATGTTAATCAACAAATATAAAAACATTAAATTAAAATAAAATTCTTTGTTGTAAATATTGATCTTTTTTTGTTCCACACACACAAAAAAGCCACACTTAATGATGAAAGAATAAGTGCTTTCCCTATAAAATTAGGAACAAGAATGTCTGCTCTCACCACCTTTATTTGACATTGTACTAGAAGTTCTGGCCAAGGAAAACAGGCAAGAAAATAAAATTAAATGCATCCAGATTGGATAGGAAGAAGTGAAGCTGTTTCTATTTGCAGATTATACAACCTTGCATATAAAAAGTACTAAGAAATTTACTTAAAAACTCCTAAAACTAGTTAATGAGTTCAGAAAAGTTGTAGAATTTAGGATTAATGTATTAATACAAACTAAATTATGCTTCTACATTTTGATGAAAAATTTTAAAATAAATTGGAAAACAATTCCATCGATAACAGCATCAAAATAAATAAAATAAGAATGATAAAATAGAGGACTAGCAGATAGCATAATGGTTATGTTGCTATACTCCCACATAGTCAATTGCAGTTCGAGTCCCAGACCCAGAGACTTAAAACTCACACAGGGCACATGTGTGTGCACGCCCAAAATCCTAAGAGGAGAACGGAGAAGAGATTGTGGTGTGGCCATCCCCTCCGGGAAGTGATTTCTTGCTTTCTGTCTCTCTGACTCTCTCTGTCTCTCTAGTGAGCACATGCACCCTATAGCAAAAATCTCTTTCTCAAAAGAAAAAAAGTGAATTATAAAATAGAAATCAGAATAAATTTAGCAAGAGAAGGATGAATCTTATACTCTAAAAACTATGAAAAATAGTTGAAATACTTAAAGAAAACTTAAATAAATGGAAAGACATACCATGCTCATGATCAGAAAATTTAGTATTGTTAAGATGACAATTCCCCTAAACTAATTTACAGATTTAAAATAATCCCTAAGTCCCAGATGGCTTTTGTGCAAAAATTGACAAGCTAATCACAAAATCCACATGCAAATGCAAGTGACCAAGATAAAAACACAACCTTTTTTTTAAAAAAAAAAAAAAAAAAAGGAAAATTTGGAGGACCTGATTTCAAAACTTTCTACAATATTACAATAATCAAACAGTGCAGTCCTGACATAAAGATACATACAGATCAAAGGTACCACCTAATCAAGAAACAAGCTCCTACAATTATGGTCAATTGATTTTGTGTGTCTTTGTGCACACACACTACAGAGCACATGACTCACTGCAGAGAGAGAGAGATGGAGGGAGAAAGAGAAAGAGGGAAAGTAAGAAAGCATCCCCACCAGGGGGATGACCACACTATAATCTCTTCTCCATTCTCCTCTCTGAATTTTGGGTGCATGCACACACACACCTGGTGTGTTTTTCACTGGCTCTGGAATTTGAACAGCATAGTTGGCCATACAGGATCTAGCTGCCTTAACCACCATGCCACCTGCTGGTTTGGTCAATTGATTTTAAACAATGAAGTCCAGGCAAGAAAACTCTTCTCAAGAATTTATTCTGAGACCACTAGATATCAAAATGTAAAAGAATGAAGTGGAGCCCTTTTTCATATTATTCATAAAGATTGTCTGAAAATGAATAATACATCTAAATTTAAGAGCTAAAACTATGAAACTTTCTTTTCATAGAGGTTTTTGTCTTAGAGTGCAAGCACTCACAGGAGAGACTGAGACAGTGAGAGGGAAAGTGAGATATCACCCACAAGGGGGATGGCCATGCTGCAATCCCTTCTCCTCCATTCTCCTGGGATCTTGGGCATGCCAGCACACATATCTGGTGTGAATTTCAAGCTGCCAGGTCTGGGACTCGAACCACAGTCGACCATGTGGAAGTACAGCAACACAGTCACTACACATCTGCTGGTTCCAAAACTATAAAACTCTTTTTCTTTTTTCCCTTTTTTTTTTTTTTTTTTGGAGAGGTTTTTACTATAGGGTGCATGTGCTTGCCAGAAAGACAGAGAAAGACAGAGAGATAGAAAATGAGAAATCCCCCCCCAGGGGGATGGCCTCTCCACAATCCCTACTCCTCCATTCTCCTCTCGGGAACTTGGGCACGCACGCACACATGCCCGGCGTGAGTTTAAGCCACCGAGTCCGGGACTGGAACTGTGGTTGGCTACATGGGAGTTCAGCGACATAGCCATTATGCTAACTGCTGGTCCCAAAACTATAAAACTCTCAAGAGAAGACTTAAGAGTAAGTTTCTGTGACTTTAGCTTAGGGAATACTGTCTTTTATTTTTATTTTTTCAAGAATTATTGTATTTAATTTTATTCATTGTCATTTTTTTTTTTTTGAAGTTGACAGAGAAAGATAGAGAGAGAGGGAAAGTGAGAAAGCAAGCTGCCAGGTCCAGGCCTCAAACAACAGTGAACCATGTGGGAGTCCAACCACCTTAATTACTAATATTTAATATTTAAGTAACAACAACAAAAATAGATGTTAGACTTTCTCAAATAAAAAAGCTTCTGTGTTTCAAAGAATACTATCAGGACCAGTAGATGGCATAATGGTTATGTCCCTGGACTCCCACATGGCTGAGCACAGTTTGAGTCCTTGACAAGGAGGCTTGAAACT
The DNA here is from genome assembly GCF_000334495.1 of Tupaia belangeri chinensis. Classification (NCBI taxonomy): domain Eukaryota; kingdom Metazoa; phylum Chordata; class Mammalia; order Scandentia; family Tupaiidae; genus Tupaia; species Tupaia belangeri. The sequence continues at coordinate 1,393,608 of NW_006204105.1, forward strand.
CACACTGGGCATGTGTATGTGCATGCCCAAAATCCCTAGAGGAGACTGGAGGAGAAGGGATTGCAGCATGGCCAACCCCCCACAGAGGGGAGATTTCTTGCTTTCTGTTTCTGTCTCTTGGCAAGCACACATGCCCTATAGCAAAAATCTGTCTTTAAAAAAATAAATAACTAAAGGAATACTATCAAGAAAGTTAAAAGATACTTCATGTAATGAGGGGAAATATTTGTGAATCATGTTCATGAGACACTGTAATGAGTGGCCAGCAGGTGGTGGTTAAGATGCTGGGCTCCTGTAGGGTCAACCAGTACAAGCCCTGACTTGCTGGCTTGGAATTCACACTGGACACAGGGGTGTGTGTGTATGTGTGCGCACGTACATGCCCAAAATCCTGAGAGGAGAATGGAAGAGAAGGGATTGTGGCATGGCAATCCTCCCTGGGGGTTGATTTCTCACTTTCTCTCTCTCTGGCAAGCACACACACCCCAAAGCAAAAGATCTCTCTCTCTAAAAAAGGAATTGTAGTGAGTTCTTAAAAATTTTTGCTGCCTTGCCATACATTGTGTGTGTGTGTGTGTGTGTGTGTGTGTGTGTGTGTATATATATTTTTTTTTTTTCAAGAGACACTCTTGCTATGTGAGTCCACTCACATGAAAAGCCCAGAACAGATAAATCTGTGGAGATGAGAAGTAGGTCAGCCATTACCTAGGACTACAGAGAGAAATGCAAGGGTGGGAGGTGTTCATACTAAGTTTCTTTTGGATATGATGAAATGTTCTAAAATGGATTGTGGTGATGGTTACATGTATTTGTGAAATTACTAACAACCAGTGAATTGTATGCTTTTTTAAAGAATTATCTTATTTAACTTTATTTATTTATTTATTTATTTATTTGACCAGAGAGGGACAGAGTGAGAGCAAGAGTGAGAGTGAAAGAAGCAAAGTGAGAAAGCAAGCTGCCAGGTCCGGGACTGGAACCGCTGTCGGCCATGTGGGAGCCCAATACCCTTAACCACCATGCCACTTGTCAGCCCCAGGATTCTCTATTTTAAAGTGTACAATTTGGGCTAGCAGGTGGCATGGTGGTTAGGAGCACTGGACTCCCACATGGCCAATCATGGCTTGAGTCCTGGACCTGGAGGCTTGCTTTCTCTCTTTCTCTCTCTCTCTCTGTTCCTCTCTGGTCACATTTTTAAAATAAATAAATAAAGTTAAATAAAATTATTCTTTTTTAGAAATGAAAGAGGGAATCTTTTTTTTTTTTTCTTTCTTTCTTTCTTCTTTTTTTTTTGGAGAGGTTTTTGCTATAGGGAACATGCACTTGCCAGAAAGACAGAGAGAGACAGAGAGACAGAAAGTGAGAAATCACCCCCTAGGGGGGATGGCCACGCTGCAGTCCCTTCTCCTCCATTCTCCTCTCGGGATCTTGGGCACGCACGCACACACGCCCAACATGAATTTAAGCCACTGGGTCCAGGACTTGTACCGCAGTCAACTACATGGTAGTCCAGCGACATAGCCATTACGCCAACTGCTGGTCCCAAAAAGGGAATCTTATATGTGAATTACAAAAAGCTTTTAAAAGATTTAAACATCTTCCTTTTTCTTGTGCTCTATTTTGTAATAGTGTTTTATACAGTGAGTCAACTATTTTAAGCCTATGTGAACAATATATATTTACATGTATGATTCACATAACATATGGCTACTGGTGCAGTATTAATCTAGATTATTTTTAGAATTCAGTCTTTAAGTTTAGGTTTGTGCCCTACTATCCTGGTATGTAACACGGAACAGGACATTCAGCCTGCACTCCGCAATTATCTGCCGGATGTGCGTTTAGGTAAATGAGGACCGGCTTTACATATATGGCCACTCGAAGTGGGAATTAGGGGAGGGATAGGAGAGAAAGAAGGCAATAAAGGAAGTTAAAAAAAAAAAGAAAGAAAATTTTGAACTAAAAAAACAAATCAAAACTATATTCTCCTTCCCCTGCACATACCTGTATGGGATTGCGGGCGGCGTTGCCATCCCCCCGGGGGATGATTTCTTGCTTTCTGTCTCTCTGTCTCTCTCTGTCTGGCGAGCTCACGCACCCTATAGCAAAAACCTCTAAAAA
>NW_006204105.1:1395759-1411966 GCF_000334495.1 Tupaia belangeri chinensis
AAAAAAAAAAAAAAGAAAGGACCTCTGGAATAAAATTTACATTTTGCCTTAAATATCCTAAAACTCTTTCATGTCAACTTTTGAATTCTAATCTGCATGACATACTATGGTATTTCTCTTAAGAGTAAACACATTCGCGCACACACACACACGAAATAGACATATTTCTATCTGTTTTCCACACACACAGAAATAGACATAATTTTATTTGTTTTTCACCTTTCCTTAATCTTCTTATGCTAGCTTTGGAGAGACAGCTAGAATCTCCTGCAAGATACTATACCGTGGATATATCAGTTAGGTTAGGTACACATCTCCAAAATCTCAGTGGCTGAAAACAGTAAAGATCTGTCTTACTTGTAAGCCACACACCTGTCAAAGGTTAGCTGGTGGGACCAGCAGTTAGCATAATGGCTATGTGGCTGAACTTGCATGTAGCCAACCATGGTTTGAGTCCCAGACCCGGTGGCTTAAACTCACGCTGGGGGCATGTGCGTGCATGCCCAAGATCTCTTCTGCCAAGAGAGGAGAATGGAGGAGAAGGGACTGCGGCATGGCCAACCCCCCTCGGGGGTGATTTCTCACTTTCTGTCTCTCTGTCTCTCTCTTTCTGGCGAGCGCCTGCACCCTATAAAAAAAAAAACCTCTCCAAAAATAAATAAATAAATAAATAAATAAATAAATAAAGGTTGGCTGGTGACTGTGTTCACAAGGAAATCACTGTCTGAAATGTTGTCAGTCGGAGAGGAAAAGAAAATGTTGGAGTTTCTCGCAATGGCAATTAAATACACTGACCACAAACTGGCATCCACTCCCAGCTCCTTGTCCAGAACTAGTAACATGACTTTACAAAAGGGCCAGGAGACGCAGTTCCATCATGTGCCTGGAAAACAGAAAGCTGGAAACATTTGGCCAACCATGTTCCTAACAACCATTGACAACCCACAATTTCTACAGAACTCCAGGATTTCCCTGTTAACTAGATCTCCATGTGGCCTCTGCTTTGCTCTCTCTTTTGCCTGAGGTTGCCAGACCTCTGAGCAGCAATCCAGTGTGGTGGAGTGAGAATGTTGGGAGCTGTTGTTGAAGCAAAGGTCCGGTGAAAGCGACTTTATCTAATGTTTACTCATGGAATCTTACATGCCTACCCCTCACCTCATGGAAAAATTAGTCACCTGTTTCTTGGTGCCCCACTGTATCTCATACACACATCTATTGAACATCTGTAATATTTTCTTCCATGCATTTGTTCACATACCTATAGTTTTCTTTGCAGTTTCATGACTAAAAATAGATATACATGATATGTAAAAATACATTTGTATCCTTAGCACCTGGCTCAACTTCTGGCACTAAATAGAAGCTCAATAAACATTTTAAGAATGAATACACTTGTAAATTAAGTGAGATCGCCCAAAAAAGAGTTGGATGGGTAGCCCTGAAGGGTCTAGCGCCTTGAAGTACACACACTGATAGTTTGGGGCAGTTCAAAACAGGGATGGTAGACCAACTCCCAATGCTGGAAGATCTATTAGGCAGAATAGGCAGAACGTGTGTTCAGTCAAGCAATAGGTGCTGGTGTGAACAAATAGGTGGCATCATGAGAGCTCGGCATAAAGTACAGTGTCTCTAGAAGAACAGAATGTTTTCTTCTCCCATAGGGCACGCACACTCACCAAAGAGAGACAGTGAGAAGGAAAGTGAGAAATCATTCCCCAGGAGGATGGCTATGCTGCAATCCCTTCTTCTCCATTCTCCTCTTGGAATTTTGGGCACACAAGCACATGCATTTGGCATGAGTTTCAAACCACTGTGTCCAGGACTTGAACTGTGGTCAACCACATGGGAGTCCAGTGCCTTAACCACTACACCACCTGCTGGTCCCAACATAATTCTTAAACATTTTCAGACTACCTCTTTTCTGTTTCATCCTTCGTTTACATTGTCATGGTTTTATGTTTATGGTTTCTTAACTGTTCTTGTGGTGAGCATTAGGGGCTCATTTCACACAAAGGTATACATGTGGTTTCAGGTTTGTGTTTTTGTTTGCTTGTTTTTTTGTTTTAAGAATTATTTATTTAACTTTTTAAAATTTATTCATTCACTTCTTTTAATTTGACCAGAGAGAGGCAGAGAGAGAGAGAGAGAGAGTGAGAATTCTTTTTTTAATTATTTGCAAAACACATGAAGAGAATCCTGTCCTTCAAGTCAACTAGACCAGTAAATCCAGAGACAACAGAAACTTACTGATAGAATTGGGGAATTCCTCTTTTCTTCTCAATTTTCAATGTTTTAATACATAGCCTAACTATGCTATTACGTTGGCAACAGCTAAGTCAATGATCCATATAAAGAAAAAATATTATTTTGCTTATTCGGTAATGGCTGGCCCTTTTAAGGGAGCTGGATCCCACAATGCTTACTACGGTTCAAATCCTGGCCCTTGTGGTTTGAAAAGCATGCCAGGCTTGTGTGTATTCTGCCCCAAATCTTGAAAAGAGGGAGGGGGTAGAGAAGAAGTGACTGTGGGGTGACCCGCTCCATTGGGAATGCTTTCTCCCTCTCCTTCTTTTGTCGCTCTGTCTCTCTCTGGTGAGTACATGTGTCCTCTGGCAATTAAAAACAATATTCTGGGGGCCAACAGATGGCATAGTGGTTACATTGCTCCACTCCCACATGACTGACTTTGGTTTGAGGCCTAGACCCCGTGACTTGAATATCATGCTGGGTGTATGTGCATGTGTGCCCAAGGTCCTGGGAGGGAGAATGGAGAAGGGATTGCTGGGTGGCCATCCCCCCTCGGGGGATGGATTTCTCACTTTCCCTCTTACTGTCTCTGCCTCTCTCTCTGGTGAGCACATGCACCCTAAGGCAAAAGAACCTCTTAAAAAATGATAATAATATTCTGCAGAATCGAAAATCCCTACGGCAAGAGTGGTAATAAACAGAGAAAACCAATTATATACTTCTTTTTTTAAAAAGATTTTCCCATAGGACACTTGTGCTTGCTGGAGAAATACAGAGAGAGAGAAAGTGAGAAATCATCCTCCAGGCCTCCAGGAATGTTTTAAAAAATAATGAGAATAAATAATAATAATAATAACCTGGAAAAAATGATGAAATCTATTTGGTAATGATGATGTGGATGTCTTTGTCTCGACTGACATGCATGGTAATCGTGCTGGAAAAAGAAATGTAATACACTGTAAAGATATATACGATTAAATGTAATATAAAAATACGATAATAATAAAGAAAATTACATTTAAAAAAATAAATGATCCTCCAGTTCCCTTCTGTTTTCTTCTTGGAATTTTGAGCAAGCATGCTTATGTGTCCAGCATGATTTTCAAGCTGCTGGCTCAGGGGCTCAAACCATGGTTGGTCATATGGAAAATCTTTAGAGTGCTCCTGCTAACACTGACCTGAAGTCCCCAACAATAATCTCTGCTCTGAGATGTGTACATCAAATCAACAGTCCATGTGTTATGCTATTGTAGCCAGACACCTGAAGAGACTTGATGCACAGTAGCAGAAAGGGTACAAGCACGAACATGTCCTGTAGATACTGGACTAAAAAACAGCCAGGAAGGGAACCAGCAGTTAGCGTAATGGTTATGTCACTGGACTCCCACATAGTCGACCGTGGTTCGCGTCCCGTGACCCGGTGGCTTAAAACTCACCCTGGGCGCATGTGTGTGTGTGTGTGTGTGTGTGTATACACCCAAGATCCCGAGAGGAGAATGGAGGAAAAGGGATTGTGGTGTGACCATCCCCTCTGGGGGGTGATTTCTCTCTTTCTGTCTCTATGTCTCTCTCTCTGTCTGTCTGGTGAGCATGCGCCCTATAGCAAAAACCTCTCAAAAAAAACCCAAAAAACAAGCAAAAGAAAAACAGCCAGGAAGAAAAGGAAATGTTCTTCTCTGGTCACCCTTTCATCTACCTTTAAATTTTTTGTTGTTGTTGGTTTCTCTTTTAGTTTTTGCTATAGGGCATGTATGCTTGCTGGAGAGAGACAGAGACAGACAGACAGACAGAGAGGGAAAGTGAGAATCACCCCCCCCCCCCCCAGGGGAGATGGCCATGCCACAATCCTTTCTCTTCCACTCTCCTCAGGATTTTGGCATGCATGCATACATACCCAGTGTGATTTTCTTTCTTTTTTTTTTTTGATGTTTTTAAAAAAGAATTATTTATTTTATCATTATTAATATTTTAGGGTCTTTTTAAAACGTTTTAATTAATTAATTTATTGATATTCATTCACTGAGCATTGTCATAGCATACAAAATGTGATTTCCCATCCAGAATATGCTGCATAGTGGCTTAATCATACATGTTATCATCAATAATTTTCAATCCCTAATTTACATATATATATGTATGTATATATGTTTTTCCCCCTATTTCTCACTCTCTGCCATTTCGCACTATCCTCCCACACTAACTCTGGTGTCTACAGTTGTTGTACATTCCTTTCCCCACCCCCCCCACATTTTATTGATTCACAAAATTTCTTAAATAATCTACTTTCAAAGGCAAGTTCAGCTGATATAAATGTATCTGTGAATACATGTCTGACTTTAGGTGTGAAACTCAGTGTAGAATGAATATACTATTAAGTTGCACCTAGTTGATGCTATATAGCTTACTATTGTCATTAAATAGGTATGCTTTAATTTTAATATTATTTTTTTGGAGAGTTTTTTTTTTTTCCTATAGGGCACGTGCGCTTGCCAGACAGAGACAGAGAGACAGAAAGTGAGAAATCACCCCCCCAGGGGGATGGCCACACTGCAATCCCTTCTCCTCCATTCTTCTCTCGGGATCTTGGGCACGCACGCACACACACCCGGCGTGAGTTTAAGCCACTGGGTCCAGGACTCAAACCATGGTCGACTATGTGGCAGTCCAGTGACATAGCCATTACACTAACTGCTGGTACCAATTTTAATATATTTTTTAATTTCAAGAAAAGCAGTTTTAGATTTAATAAATCAAAGAAATGCTAAGGAAATTTGCTTAAAACTTAAAGCCAGGAAATAGGTTAGGATTCTGCTTAAATAGTAGGTACATGAACCTATCAGCAGCTTAAGATATGAAAAAATCCTTAAATCTGGAAAACAAAGCCTAGAAGAAAGTCATTAATGTTTTAGTCAAAAGTCATAAAATTCTATTTCACCAGTTCAGTTTCATGTCCTTAATCTATCTTCTGTTGTGGTCTGATCTTCCCGATAAAATTCTGGGATATAATATTCAACTGCAGACTTGTCCCTACCATTAAGTTGACCATTTTCTTAGTTTTTGAACTCTTATTTCTATGTGTCTGTATTTAATTTTCCTGGCATAGCACTCACTTCAGAACTTCTTGGTGAGCTGGTCTGTTGGTAAATTCTTTCATGTTTTGTTTATCTGAGAATGTTCTTGTCTTTTCTTCGCCACCGGGTCCGGTACACGAACTGCGGTCGACTACGTGGGAGTCCAGCGACATAGCCATTACACTAACTGCTGGTTCCCTTGTCTTTTCTCTTATATGAAGGATAATCTTTCTGGATACAGTATTCTTGATTGAAATTGTTTTTCTCTTAACACTTGGAATATGTTTTCCCATTCTTTCCTTACTGTCATTGTTTCCAGTGAGAAATCTGCTACTAGCCTGATAGGATATCCTTTGTAGGTAACTTGACATTTGTCTCTTACCAATCTTAGTATCTTGTCTTTGTCTGTGGTGTTGGTCAATCTCGTTATAACGTGTCTTGGAGAAGATCTTCTTGGGTTGATTCTATTTGGTGTCCTTTGTATTTCTTGGGACTGGATCTTTAAATGCCTCTCTAGGTTTGGAAAGTTTTTATCCAGGATCGCATGGGATAGATTATCAATGCCCTTAGTCTCTTCACCTTTGGGGATATCAATTATCCGGATGTTTGGACGTTTGATGGTTATCTAGTATTTTTCGTATATTATACTCATTGTTTTGGGCAATTTTCTCAGTCTTTGTGGTAGATGTTTTCTAGGCCAGTGATTCTATCTTCTACATCTGAGATTTGATATTCTGTATGATCTAGTCTGCTTTTAACACTTTTAAGGGAGGTTTTGACTTCTTGTATTATTGCCTTTGTTTCTAACAGGTCCATTTGATTCTTTTTTCTAGTGTGTATTTTCTCTTTTAGATCTTGCAAGTATTTCCTCATCCCCTGGAACTCATCAGCTCCTTTCTCCTGCCTCTGATGCAGCTCATTGTCTCTCTTCTCTTCCATCTCTATTAGATTCATTATTATGAATATTCTAAATTCTTTAACTGACATTTGCATGAGTTTCATTGTACTTCCTGAAGATGAAGAGGAGTTATTATTTTCCCTTGGAGAAGAGGTATTTTCTTGCTCTCCCAGATTTCTTGTGACCCTGCAGTGATTTCTAGTCACTCTGATGAATGGTGCATTTCTTCTCAATTCTTGAAATTTAATCTGAGGGTTCAGAGGCATGCAAGAGGAAGTGATCTGTAATCTCTCTTCTTCTCCTTTTTTCACTTTTTGTGCATCAGATCCAGTGGTAATTGAGGAATATTCTGACCCTAATTATATTCATATGTTTGGATCCTGTTCACTTGGACCTGTCTAGACATTTAGTGCATAGAGGCTGAACAGCCAATGAATAAAGATAATGAAAAAAGGGAAATAATTAGAGAAGAAGAAAGAAAAAGAAAACAAATAAAATAGAAGAAAAGAATTTTTTTAAACTTTAGATTTTAATTTTCAAAAGCAAAAAATGAAAATGCCCTACTCACTAGAAATGAATCTGGAGAGAGGAGTCTTAGTAGAAAATCTTCATTTTTAGTCAACGAAAGCACTGTTTCACAGTTCAAGTTCAGTATCCATCTCCCATTATTAATATTTTTAAAAATAATTTTTATTTTATTTAACTTTATTTATTTATTTGTTTTTATCTTTAATTTGACCAGAGAGGGACAGAGCAAGAGCAAGAGAGAGACAGAGAGGGACAGTGAGAAACGAAGCTACCAGGCCTCAGACTCGAACCACGGTCAGCCATGTAGGAGTACAACATCCTTAACCACCATGCTACCTGCTGGCCTCTCATTATTTTTTTTAATTTGCTACAGGACACCTTTCTGCTCACCAGAAAGAGAAAGACAGAGAAAGAGAGAAAAAGTGAGAGAGCAAACCACCAGGTCCAAGACTTGAACTATGATCAACCATGTGGGAGTCCAGTGCCTTAACCACCATGCCACCTATTGGCCCCATCTTCCACATGATTTTTCAAGCTGCCAGGTCTGGGACTTGAGCCACAGAGTTGGCTATGTGGGACTCAACAGTCTTAAACTCCATTCCATCTGCTGACTCGTGGATTTTTTTATTTTTATTTTGGTTTTGCTTTTGCATTAAAAATACAAAAAGTCCTGGGAACCAGCAGTTAGCGTAATGGCTATGTTGCTGGACTCCCACGTAGTCGACCGCGGTTCACGTCCTGGACCCAGTGGCTTAAAACTCACGCCGGGCATGTGTGCGTGTGTGCCCAAGATCCTGAGAGGAGAATGGAGGAGAAGGGATTGCAGCGTGACCATCCCCCCTGAAGGGTGATTTCTCGCTTTCTGTCTCTCTGTCTCTCTCTGTCTGTCTGGCGAGCGCACGCGCCCTATAGCGAAAACCTCTCCAAAAAAAAAAAAAGAAAAAAGAATACAAAAAGTCCTAAAACCTTGAAAATAAGGAAATGCATTTCCTGTAAGCCAACTCTCTGGCAAATAAATTCAACTTCCTCAGAAAGAGAGACTCCATCTGGATCTTTATCTTGAGGGGTTCATTTGACTCCACTTAAGAAAAATCTTACTAATCAGGAGGCAGACAATCTTACAAAATTTAAAGTTTGATATTTACCTCACACCCACTAGAATGGCCAAAACAAAAGAAAGATAGTATTTAAGAAAACATAAAACAATTGGAACTTTCAAATATTGGAGAAACGTAAATTGCAGGACCTCCTTGGAAAACTGGAAATATCTTCCAAAGCTAAGTATGCGTATGCCCTAGGACCTAGTAATTCCACTCTTAGGCTTATTCCCAGCATAAATGCACCCTACATGTACCAAAATACATATAAGTATGAAGTCCTTGTCACATTACTCATAAGAACCCCAAATTAGAATAGCACAAATGCCCAACAGAAGTGTAGTGGTAATATTCACATCAGAATGCCATCTAGCAACGAAAATAAAGGAATCACAGCATTATGTGGAAGGAATGAATCTCATAAACACAATGGTTAGTGAAAGAAGGCAAATGAAAGAATTATGTGTGACGTCATTATATAAAGCTCAAAAACAGACAAAACTAAAGTATTTAAGTGCTTTAACTCAGAATGGTAGCCAGCGTTGGGAGGGGGAGTGACTAGGATGTTATTAATGTTGTGTCTTTTCCTTCTTAAAAAAAAAAAATGCTGTGGGGTATATGTGCTCACTGCAGAAAGAGAGAAAAAAGTGAGAAAGTACTCCCAAGAGGGGATGGCCATGCCACAGTTCCATTTCCTCCATTCTTCTTAGGATTTGGGGCATGCACGCGCATGTGCCCGGTGTGTTTTTCAAGCCACTGGGCCCAGGATTCCAACAGCACAGCTGACCATGTGGGATCCAGCTACTCCAACCACCATGCCACTCGCTGGCCCATATTCTATTTCTTTATCTGGATTTGAGTACAGGGATGTTCAGGGGTGTTCTCTCTGGGAAAATTCACCGAGCTGCACACCTGTGATCAGTGTGCTTTTCTGTAGGTACTTGTACTTCTGTAGAAAGTTTACTTTAAAAAGTAACTTACTGTGATTATAATCTGAGTGTCTCATGTTTTACTAGGCAGTTTTACATAATTATAGCCTAGAGTCATATTTATAATTATCAAATCTCAGTCCTTCCCACCTATAACTGCTGACTAGCATCTTTTTATTTTTTCACTGTTCACTTCAATTATTTCTGAGAATTCCTAGAAGTATGTAACTTTAGTGGAACAACCAGTTTGGGGTAGCCTATTCCTTTGGGAAATCCAGAAGTTGGGCTATGGCCCAACATATCACTAAAGCTTCTGTTGACCTCTCCTTGGTGCTCACTGTCTTTCCCATCATTTCTGGGGGCTGTCCACTGATGTCCTTCTCTGGACATTTGTCTCATGCACTCAGTCTCCTGTTCTCTCATCTCTCTGGCCAGGATACCCACACGTCTACTTCTGTTAGGGAAGACTTCCTCAGCTACACTACATGAGCCCTTAGATTTAACTCTCGGATTTCTACACAGTCTTACTCTAGGAATAGTGGGGGAATGAAATAACTATTTAAAAAAATATTTATTTTATTTTTTAATAGGGCATGCAATACTTTATCTTTTTAAGTTTTTGTTTTGTTTTGTTTTGTTTTGTTTTGTTTTTGCCACAGGGCACATGTACTTGCCAAAGAGAAAGGGAGAGAGAGACAGGGAGAGGGAAAGTGAGAAATTGCCCTGCAGGGGAGATGGTCATGCCGCAATCCCCTCTCCTTCATTCTCCTCCTGGGATTTTGGGCATGCACACACATGTACCTGGCATAATTTTCAAGCTGCTGCCAGGTCCAGGACTTGAACCTCAGTCTACCATGTAGAAATCCAACATCATAATCACTAAGCCACTTCTGGCCCCTGAAATAACTATTTGACATTATGCCTAGAATCTCTGCTCCCTCCAGCTCCAGACCCCAGCTTGGTTGATCCCACTCTAGACACATTTCTTTAGTCCTCATCATTTGCTTTCAATAGAACAACTGAAAGTCTGTACAATTCCACCTTCCTCAGGGGGTTCCATTCATTAGATGGCTCTGTATATTTCAGAGCCTGTTATACACAAGGTTCTAGTTCCTTCCAACCAGGAAGATGAGTGACTTATCCTATAGTTTACCCAGGATTTAACCAGTTTTAGCATTGGCAGTTCCATATCCCTAGAACCACCTTGGTCCCTGAAAAATTGAGATGGTTGATCCCTACCTATCAGGCTTTTGGCTCTCAGAATAGGAGAGCTGTCTCCCATAGAGACAGCTGGACATCTGTTTAGTGTCCCCCCAAATGTCCTACAGCAGTTGGAAGGCTGACGTGACAAAAGCACACGTGGAACCTTCAGGAAACAGTGTTGCTTATGGCTACATGCAAATTTATTGACAACAAAATTAAGAAATTGAGAATTAGAAACAAACAAAACTCAGAACCACAGTCAACTGAAGAGTCTGACCTAAATTTGGCAGACCCAATGTTGGCCTTCCTGGCCAACATGTCTAGCCAAGGCATCTAACATGTCTAGCCAATTCTCATCTGCTGGCTTTCCAGATCAGGTCACTTGAATAAAGGCAAGGCTCACAGGGAAGTCAGCCATGTTATAAGGATTACCACAGATCATCATCAAAGAGAGGTAGGTTGACATTGACTGTGGGCAACCTGAGTATACTGGTGATCCATCAAAAGAGATTCTCAGACCAGGTGGAAGGCCCAATTCTTTAGCATGGGTGTCAACTAAGGAGACAAAATTCTCATGCTAATTGCCCACAGAGTAAAGTAAAGAAGAGGTCCAATGGGCAAAACCACATTCAATTGGGAGGCTTGTTATCATTAGAGAATACTGAAGAGTAATGAAATACTGGTTCACCCACTGTTGTCAGCACACCATAAGTAGTGTTGATCTTAGTGGTCCTTAAACATATTCATATAAGAAACAGTCTGAAGTAGAAGGGCTCTTCATCAAAAATAAATTAAAATAAAAATGCAAAAAATACTGCTATATTAAATGTTGACTAAAGGAATGCTTCAATACTGACACTAGATACATAAAAGGTAAACAATTATAGATAGAATTAAGAAAAAATTTCCCATTAACTTGATTTTTTCTAAGTATTGCCACTATTTGATTCAAATTCAGCTCAAAACTATTTCTTTTGTTCTTTCTTTTTTTTTTTTTTGAGAGATTTTTGCTATAGGGCATATGTGCGTGCCAGAGAGACAGAAAAAGAAAGTGAGAAATTGCCCCCATGGAAGAGGGCCATGTCACAATCTCTTCTCCTCTTGGGATTTTGGACATGTACGCACATGTACCTGGCCTGATTTTCAAGACATTGGGTCCAGGACTCGAACTGCAGTTGATAACATGGGAATCCAGCGCCTTAACTGCTACACCACCCACCACCCCTCAGAAAACATTTCTGTTTATGGCATAAGTAGTAACTGAGTTTGAGAACCACTACTCTAAGGAACAAGCAAGAGTCCTTAGGATTTGTACTTCAGTCTGCTTCAGACCTGTCTGTTTTCTTTCTTTTTTTTTTTTCTTTTTTTTAGGTAGAAAAAAAGATTTCATAAAAAGAAAGGAAAGGAAAGAAAGAAAGTACACCAAAAAGGTTGTTGGGCGGGCAGATTGCCAAGTGGCAACCGCCCAGACCTGTCTGTTTTCTTAAACACTTTCTACTACAATACTGGTTTTGCTCTTAATTTACCTTGCAAATCCTGCTATTTATATCCTTTAAAGAGGAACTAGATGTCCGATTTGTTGAGGTTTTATTCTATGGGAAGAGCTGGTTTCTTCCTTTGTAACATGATCCAGCTTACCTCTCATCCTTAAGCTTCCAGTCTTGCCTGGGTGTGGACCAAAGGGCTCCAGGATGACTGTGTGTACTCCACAAGAAGGAGCCCAGGGATTCGTCTCATAGCTGCCAAACCCCACTCAGCCACTAAGGCAGTTACTTCTCAGTGAGACGGGGAGGCCCTGAAGGAGAGCCAGTTTTAAATGAGTGTCCTGTGACTCCAAAGAGTGGCTTTGGTAAAGAATCAGACTAGGTCATCCCTGTTGGCTAGCTTGGTGTGCCAGCTGAAGGACTGCTTTACCTAGTTCATATCAGCCCACTCAGAACTTTTTTGCAGAGGGAGAGGTTTCAGTGAGATGAGCTGAGGATTTCTTACTGTAGTTCAGTTAATCATGGTGTTGGCAACAGGTCCTACATAAAATTATGGGGCGGGGGGAGTCTCCCAGTATTGGTCCTGAAAACCTTCTCCCTGTGTCGACCCTCAACACCCAGCCTGCTCTCTTTATTGCTTCATCCCATGAAACAAAACCTTGGCTCAATCCTTAACCTCTACTTTTTCAATTTCCTTGGAAACAAATACAGCTCACCTACAGTTGTTGGTCAAATGAGGTAACACATGAGGGAGCTTGTAAAGAGGAATTTGGTTACAAGGTGTATTCAACTTGGTTAATACTATTTGGAGTAGTGAAACAAACGGCATTCAACTGAATTCTGAAAAGCTCCGTTAGGGGGTGCCCTTTCATTCCGTATGCCCTAAACAATGATTCCAAATCCATCAGGTGGAATTCCAGTGTGTTTCCCTTACCATGAAGTGCAAGGGAAGGGAAGGTGTCACTTCATGCCCTCTCAGCCTAGACATTGGATATAGTTTTCTTTTTTGAGTCTACTGAGGAAGAGTCCCTTTTTCTTTATGCTTTTACCAAATAATACCTTAAGAAACTCTCAAACTACTGGTTTCAAAATCCATTTTCTTGGGAACCAGCAGTTAGTGTAATGGTTATGTCCCTGGACTCCCACGTAGTCGACCGTGGTTCGCGTCCCGGACCCGGTGGCTTAAAACCCACGCCAGGCGCGTGTGCGTGCGTGCCCAAGATCCCAAGAGGAGAATGGAGGAGAAGGGATTGCGGCGTGGCCATCCCCTCTGGGGGGTGATTTCTCGCTTTCTGTCTCTCTGTCTCTCTCTGTCTGTCTGGCGAGTGCACGTGCCCTATAGTGAAAAACCTCTCAAAAAAAAAATCCATTTTCTTAAAAGAATTATTTATTTTAATTTTATTATTACTATTATTTAATTTGCTATAGGGCACATCACCAGAGAGATACAGAGAGAAAGAGAAAGGGAAAGCAAGAATGCAAGTCGCCAAGTCTGGGACTCAAACTGTAGTCAGCTATATAGGAGTCCAGCACTTTAACCACCATGCCACCTCTTGACCTCTTGAAATTAATTTTTATAGGACAATATTGGGCTGACTCTGAATAAAAACAGGTGATAAAAATATATACATAAGATATAAACATAAGTATCGACTACAACAGAGTGTGGTAGTGGAGGTACAAGGCACTTTGAGGGGCAAAAGGAATTGCTACAAGAGGGAATAGCTATTTAAAGTCCATTTTGTGGTAGGTGTTTTTTTCACTTAATCTTCTTCAATAGGGGTAAACTCTGACCCAAAGGCCAAACTGATCCGGTTAACTGATTTTGTAAATAAAATTTTATTCAAACATAAGCATGCTCATTTGTTTATATATTGTCCAAGTAGTTTCACTATACAAAGCAGAGACTGCACAGCCCATAGCATATAAAACATTCATGTTCTGACTCATTATAGAGAAAGTTTGCTAATTCCTGCTCTATAACCTTGTGAGATGAGACTTACATTTTTGTTGATGAATAAACTGAAATTCTGAGAAGTAGCCCAATGTCAGGCTGCTAGGAAAAAAAAAAGGCAGAACTAGAATTTGATTCAAGGTCAAGCTTATTTCCAAAGCCCTTGCTCTTTCTGCCATGGTTGCGCAAATACCTCCCCAGTTTATCTAGTGCTTACATTGGCCTGGGGTTTTACACTGTAGATCTCATTTATTGCAATGTAATCAAACCACTGTGCATTGTTTTCAAAGATCTCACAATCCAATTCCAGCTTGTCTCTCCAGCCTCATCCCCACTCCTCTCCTAGTAAGCCTGAGTCAACCTAGTGCCTTTCCTGCTCTAAACACATCTTTCCCTTCCTCACCCTGTGACCCCACTTCATGAATCTACTATCCTCAAATGAACACCCTCCTCGGTCTTCCTGCTTTGTCCTCCAGGAATCCTACCCTCCCCATCTGCTCAGAAGCGATCTTTCCCTCCTCTCACGTGGAGAATAAATATCCTCCTGGGTGATTTAGTGCTTATCATATGCTGCCTTGGATTATCATTTTATATGCTTGTCATATCTTCTAAAGAAGGTTGTAAATTTCCTGGGTGTGAGGACTATACACACCCAGCCCCACAACCTAGAAGAGTATAGTATCCTTGGTGATGCCATTTGATATACAATGGTGGGTAAATTTGATTGACATTATTTTCCCCATAGAAATAAACCATTCGTCCTTCCACATAACTCAGCACATATGCGTACAGTGTGTAAAATGTGAGAGTGGAGAAGACACGGAAAAGTGCAAGGAAATTGGCGTCTTACCTCTATTTTAACCCTTTAAACTGAAACATTAAAAAATGTAGCTTAGGAGATGGCTACTGAATTTGAGCTGTGAAATATTGCTTTCAGGGACTAAAAATAAAGATTTTCTGCTGAGCTGTCACCCTATAGATTCATTTCAAGAGAGATGGGGCGACTTTGTATCCTTCTCTCTCTTCCCCTGTCAGTCTCTGTCTCTTTGTGTCTCTCTGTGTCTTTTAAATTTTTTTTAAGGTAAAGTATTTTCTGGGTTCTCAAGCCCTTCCTTTATCTTGCTAATTCGTGTCTTTCCTCCGTCCCATTTAGGAGAGACACAAACTCAGGCCCTTCTGAGATGGCTGAACTTGAGCTGTGAAATACTGGTTTTGCGTAGTGCACACCAGACAGTTTTTATTTTTTGCTTTTTAAAATTAAAATCTAAATTTTTTAAATTATCTTTGTTTTTCTTTCTTTTTTAATTTTTTTTCTTTCCTCATCTTCTGTTTTATTTCCCTTTTCTTTCATCCCTGTTTTCATCCCTCGGCTGCTCAGCCTCCATGTACTGATGTCTAGACAGGTCTAAGTGAACAGTATCCCAACATTTGAATACTATTAAGGTCAGAATATTCTTCAATTCCCACTGAATATGATGCACAAAGGGTGAAAACAAAATGGAAGAAAAGTTGCAGATCACCTCCTCCTGCGTGCCTCTGAACACTCAGATTGAACAAGAATTAGGAAGAAATGCACCATCCATAAGAATGACTAGGAATCACCGTACGGTCATAAGAAATATGGGAAAGCAAGAAAATACCTCTCCAACAAGGGAAAAAAAGAACTCCTCTTCATCTTCAGACAGTACAATGAAACTCATGGAAATGTCAGATAAAGAATTTACAATATTCATAGTGACAAAGCTTAACAGAAATGGAAGAGAAGAGAGACAATGAGCGGCATAAGAGGCAGGAGAAAGGACCTGACAAGTTCCAGGGGGTGAGGAAATACTTGCAAGATCTAAAAGAGGAAATACGCACTATAAAAAAGAATCAAATGGACCTGTTAGAGATGAAGGCTGTAATACAGGAAGTCGAAAGCTCCCTTGAAAGTATCAAAAGCTAGTGTGACTAGATCATACAGAAGATCAAATCTTAGATGCAGAAGACAGAATCACTGGCCTAGAAAAATCCACCTTGAAGACTGAGAAAATAGCCTAAAAATATGAGAATAATATACAAGAAATACTACATACCATTAAATGTCCAAACATCTGGATAAATGGTATCCCAGATGGTGAAGAGACTAATAAGGGCATTGATAATCTATTCCATGCAATCCTGGTTGAAAACTTTCCAAACCTAGAGAGGCATTCAAAGATCCAGTCCCAAGAAATACAAAGGACACCAAATAGAATCAACCCAAGAAGATCTTCTCCAAGACACGTTATAATGAGATTGACCAAAACCACAGACAAAGACAAGATACTAAGATTGGCAAGAGAGAAATGTCAAGTTACCTACAAAGGATATCCCATCAGGCTAATAGCAGACTTCTCATTGGAAACAATGGCAATAAGTAAAGAATAGGGAAATATATTCAAAGTGTTAAGGGAAAAACAATTTCAACCAAGAATACTATATCTGGCAACATTATCCTTGATATAGGAATAAAAGATAAGAACATTCTCAGATAAACAAAACCTGAAAGAATTTACTGACACCAGACCAGCTTTCCAAGAAATTCTGAAGGGAATGCTATTCCAGGAAAACTAAAGTCAGACACACAGAAATAAGAGTTCAAAAACAACTAAGAAAATGGCCAACTTAATGGTAGGGACAAGTCTGGAGTTGAATATTATATCCCAGAATTTAATCAGGAAGATCGGACCACAACAGAAGATGGATTAAGTACATGAGACTGAATTGGTGAAATAGAATTTTATGACTTTTGACTAAAACATTGCTGCATTTCTT
>NW_006204105.1:1411976-1427852 GCF_000334495.1 Tupaia belangeri chinensis
TTTTTTTTTTTGGGTTTTTTTTTTTTTTTTTTTTTTTTTCAGATTTAAGGATTTTTTTTGTCTTAAGTTGCCGATAGGTTCATGTACCTACTATTTGAACAGAATCCTAACCTGTTTCCTGGCTTTAAGTTTTAGATAACGCTCTTTTAGCATTTTTAAAATTTTGATTTATTAAAGATAAAACTTCTTTTCTTGAAATTTAAAAAATATATTAAAACATACCTATTTAATGACCACAGTAAGCTATATAGCATCAGCTAGGTGCTACTTTATAGTATATTCATTCTACTCAGAGCTTCATGCCTAAAGTCAGACATATGTTCACAGATATGTATATATTAGCTGAACTTGCCTTTGAAAGCAATTAGATTAATTAAGATATTTTGTGAATCAATAAAATGTGTGTGTTTGTGTGGAAGGGTGGGACGGAATGGAAAGCAACTATAGATACCAGAGACAGTGTTAGAGGATGGTGGGAAATGGCAGAGGATGAGAAATAGGGGGAACTATATCTTTCTATATAGATATAGTTCCAACAACACTGCAGTCTAGCGGCCCATTGCAATCTGAAGGGTTAGCAGGAGGTTGGCAATGGGTACTTTGCCCACAGTTCCTTTGCTCTAGTGGGGACCTGGGAAGCAGAAAAATAGATATTTTATCTTCTCTTCAAATACCGTATACAGCAGTTACAAACTGAAGACAGAGTTAAGAAATAGTCACATGTCCTGGTCTGCAAACAAGATGCCTCAAGGACTCTAGGGTAAACTTTAATAACAATAGGTTCCCTGTTACCTTCCAGAGACTCCAGTATATCTATTTTACTCTTTTGCCTTAGGACTGCAGTTTACCTGTGCCCACCTATTCCTTTCTTCCCTACAGCTTCTCTGCCGGTTATCAGTCTAGGGTACACTTGAGTTTTCATATTTAAAAACTGACTGAGGGGGGCTGGCAAGTGGCATGGTGGTTAAAGGCGTTGGACTCCCACATGGCCAACCACGGTTCAAGTCTCGGACCTGGTGGCTTGCTTTCTCACTTCCTCTCTCTCTCTCTGATCAAACTGAAAAATAATAATGATAATAATAATAAATAAAGTTAAATAAAATAATTATTTAAAAAAAGAAAACTGACTGA
Organism: Tupaia belangeri chinensis; assembly: GCF_000334495.1. Taxonomy (NCBI): domain Eukaryota; kingdom Metazoa; phylum Chordata; class Mammalia; order Scandentia; family Tupaiidae; genus Tupaia; species Tupaia belangeri. The sequence goes on from NW_006204105.1 coordinate 1,413,108, forward strand.
GATGGAGTTGACATAAATAACACACAGATAGAGAAGTTACTGGTATTACCCATGGATTCTGAGCTTAAGTAGCTGAACTCTGGCTTTACAGCACCTAGTTTTCCCTTTCTGTCTGGAACGTCAATTTTTCATTTAAAATTAATTCTTTTTTTTCTTTGTTTCTTTTTTCCTTCTTTCTTTTCCCCCAGAGCACTCCCAGAGAGAGAGAGAGAGAGAGAGAGACAGAAAGACAAAGAAAGAGAGGGAGAGAGCGAAAACACCCTACAAAAGAGTAGTCACACATCAATTTCTTTTCCTTCATTTCTCTTTCCTGTTGGGATTTTGGACATGCATGCAAATGTGTCTAGCACGTTTTTCAAGCCATAATGGCAGGATTCAAACTGCAGGGTTGGTCATGTGGGATCCATCCTCTTTAACCAGCAGGCCACAACCCGCCCTAGATAACCATTTTTCAATATGGTCCTTAGAAACTGCATCCTTTATAGTCTTCTGAACGTTTCCATATTTTTTTTAATGTTTATATATTTATTTCTTCCATGAGAAAGAGAGACACTGAGACAGTTACCCCCAACAGTCTTCGTATCACAATCCACCCCATTTCAGTTAGTACAAATCACAAAAAACCATGCAAACACACAGTGTGTAAAAGAATGCTTCGGGAAGCAAAACTCTGACCTTCCCATTTGGGTTTGGCATTGCAGGGTGTTGTGTTCCTGTTGTACCACTCCTGGCCTTGAAGTTGTCCGAGCTTTTAGAATAATTATTCCCCTGGATACTCTGTTTACATAATCTTCTCTCTTTACATAATCTTTATCTCTAGGCACGGGAGCCTGGGATAAACTCTTGTTGGGAGTTTCTAGCCTTTTTACATGGAGAAAATTCAAATATCACAACAGATGGAGCTAAGTACACAATCTCAGTTAACTATCCACCTCCTACCTGGCCTTGTGGTCCATTTCCCCTCAAAAAAAAAAAAAAAAAAAAAAGTCTTGACATAAGATATAATAACCTTCCATAACTTCTCCATTTATTTTTAGTGCATACACAGGTTGACTGGTTCCTTTTTTAGCTGACCTTTTGAAGCTGTTAAACTGGTTTCATTATATCAATAGTCAAAGCAAATGACTAGGAACAAAACTCATAGGAAAAAAAAAGTGCATGGAGAACATGCTGGTACAGTCTAAGCACATAAGAAACGATCATACTGGGACAGGAGTTACCACTGTGAGGGCCTGGGCGGAGGTAAACATTTCATGGGCTGGACTGGGTAATCTCTATAAACAACTATAAATGTTAATAATTAAAGCAACTATTGAAGAATCCATTGACAATAGATTAAGTGCTCCTGGAAGCGTCCAAAGGAGATAGTAGCTCATATGGTAAATCCCGGAATAGGAAAGGGAAACAAAGTTTGAGAGGTCATAGAGTTAATGCCATTGAAATCATAGACTAGAAAGGGTATCTGGTTGAGACTAGTCAGGAAATTAAACCAGGAATGGAGTGCAGCTGGAGTGGTAACTACAGGACCAGGTAAAGTCTGCTTGGGGATGGAGGCCAGGAAGAGGCTTAGCGAGGTTGTAAGGAGGGAGGCTCACAGAGCTCAGTTACCAAAGGCCAGCCACGATTTCCCTTTATGCTGGAAAATCACAGACTCCTTTGTCTACTCTCTGAAAAGTTTATTCTGGGCAAGAGCATGCAGAAAAGGAAAAGAGGGCTACATTCCTCCAGGGACTCGTGAACCGCACTGTGCGCCTTATCGGGGAACTCAGCGTGCCTTATCGGGGCACTCAGTGAGAAGCAGGTAGAGTGTAAGCTAGAGTCCAGATCTCTGTGCCAAGGAGCTTCAAGTCCAACTGGGGAGAGTGAACCAATAAATTGCACATTTCATGAACCAATCAAAACAGTATAAAATAAAACACCAGTGATTTATGGAACAGTCTTTCAAAGCTATAGATACTCACAGGAGTGGGAAATATAGTAGTGGAAAGTGTAAGGAAATTAGAGTTAAGAAAAAAAGTAGAGGGGAAATGGAATGTGCACCTCAGCTACTGAGCAGACACCTCAAGAGCAGATCCAGACCCTCAATAATTTGGCATCATTTCCAGTTAACATACTTGGTAGAGAGGAATAAGAAGAATGATTCTTTTTCCATTGGTAAAAATCAAATCTCTATGTTCAAATAAGAGATTTATTATTTGTGCTAACTATGGTAGAATATTTTACTTATTTGGAATTGTCTTGTTTCACAGTTTTTCCAGCACTTGTAATTGGAAAGCATTAGTCACTCTCACTCACAAGGTAGAGATAACTTACTTGGATATAGTTACAGTCTTGTTCAAAATCTGTTTCTTAAAAAAATATTTTCTTTATATCTCTGGGTGAATAGCAAGACTACTAATATGTAAAGAGTGACTTTTACTTTCTAATTTAAGTACTCCATTGTGATTCCTTAATAACAAGAATATATCCACATATCATTTTTGTAATCTATACACATGAATGTATTTCTGAAGCTTCCTCTCTATTAATTATTTACTTACTGACTTTTATGCCAATAGAACGTTTTCTACATTTTTATACATTTTTTTTTTCCTCACAGGTCATGTGTATTCACTAGAGACAGAGAGACAAGAGAGGAGAGTGAGAAATGATTTCCCAGGGGGATCGCCATACCACAATCCCTTCTCCATTTTCCTCCTGGGATTTTGGGCATGCAAGCACATGTACCTGGTATGATTTTCAGCTGCCAGGTCCTGGACTTGAACCTTAGTCGGCTATATTGGAACCCAGCACTTTAACCACCACACCGTTGCTGGTTCCAAGTTTTATCCATTTCTAGTTGCCAAAGAGCACATGTGCTTGTCAGAGAGAGCAAAAGGGATGTGGTCATATCACAATCTTTTTTCCATGTCTCCATCCCATCAGGATTTTGGGTATACACATACACCACATCGCTGGCCTATTTTTAAGCCTCTGGTGCCAAAATTTGCAGTGTAGTCGGCCATGTGAAATCCTTCTCCCTATGAATAGCACTTAATTGCTGTGTCAAGACCCAGCCCGATCTTCAGTGTTATCTGTTTTTTTTTTTTAATTATTATTAATGTATTACTTCTGTGAGAAAGAGACAACAAAAGAGATGGACAAGCACCCTTAATAGGGTCCTACACACTGTGATCATCTCCCCAGCCCTTCCAGTGGCCCAGGATCGTAGGCACACTTGTGTGTGCTCAGCAAGTAGAAGGTTGACCTGGGAACTGAACCTTGATCTGCCATATGCATCCAGCATTGTGGTGCCATGCACCACCATCCCGCCATTGCAGCTGGTCCCATCTTCTGTTTTCATTTCAATTTTCTAACCAAATGATGTCATAGGAGGTAAAGGGATTGAAATTTTTATTTAAAATAATGTATTCCCAGTGCTCTGCCACACATGGTTTAGTTTCAGCATTCAGCTACTGCCAGCTTTGAGTCTTCTTGGGATTGGAGCAGGACTCTAATTACACCAAAAAATGTTCATGTATACAGCACAGAGAACCTCAACCAAGATAAATCTGCAACCCTAGGGGTGTTTTTACATTTCCATCCAAGGACATTTTCTTCTTGAGTGGGAGTAGAACTGATTTACATCTTGTCTCTTGGGAGTGTTGGTGGAGACCTGAGTTAAATGGTCATGAGTTAAATGGCCGTGAATTGCCAACTAATTCCAGAGCTGTTTTAGTGTCTCGATGGATTGAGGCCTGGGGCAGCTAAGCCTACCCTGGGTCTGGTTCTCACTTTGTAATCATGGTTGTGCCACTTAAACTCTAAAATTCTGTTTCCTCATTTGTAAAATGGAGATACGAATAGCTAGAGAGTCTACCATATAATATCACTTGAAGCTTGTATGAGATAGTGAATATGAAAACATTTTTGTAAACCGGACAGTGTTGGCTACCGGTAGACTTATTTTTCTGAATGAGAGAGAATATGAGCTTGTTAAAGAAGTGTTCCACTGAGGGTCCTGACTTATAGCACTCTTTGACTTCTTGTCAAACACTGTTCTTGAAGCTGTAGATCAAAATATATGAGGGGCAGGGCGTTACTGGAAAGAGCATTGGCCAGAAGTGCACCACACTAAATCAAGTTCCGCACTAAACTGAGATTCATGAACTTGGGGAAATCGCTTAACCTCTTCAGTTTCTTCTTCTGTAAAATCAGACATTTGGACTAAAACCTTTACAAATTCAAGTGTAAATATCATACTTTTCAGACTAAGAAGATAATCAGGATTTGCTGCAAAACACATACTGTAAGCTTAAGAACTTAATTTCTTCAGTGAGAAGTTGTCTGGTATTAGAAAATAGGTCTGACATGCAAAAGGTGCTCAATAAAAATATATGTTAAATATAAGAAAGACAGTTAGAGCGTAGTATTAACCCATTTATAGAGAAGTTTTATATTTCTTTTAATGTACTTTTATGCCTTTCAACAAAAATTAATGGTTAAATATCTAACTCTGTGTAATTAATAAGGAATGTGCCTCTAAGGCTTATTCTTCAAATAAATTTGTAAGTTCAAAATAATAAACTTTATTTTGATTTGAAGAAAAAAGGGTATTATGTCTGGAATGGGATATAATATTAAATTCAGGATTTTCTGTAACTTAGCTCCATTGCCTTGTCTATGTGGTTTCTTCTAGCACTTAAATGTTAAGGTCTAAAATAACCAACTTTATTTTTACTACTCCCCACCCTCACCCCCACACCCTCACGCTGGTCTCATTTTAGTTTTTCAAGATGCTCTACAGTCCTTGAGAGTGCCAAACTGACTCTAGGCTCAAGGACTTAGCACATAAGTTTTCTCTGACCCAGAATCCCCTGCCACTGTTTTTCTAACTTCTTCGGTACTCAGCTTGAAACTTTCTCAGAAAATATTTCCTGACCCCAAGACTAAATGAGGTATCTGAAGCACTTTGGAAATTTTTCTAATGCAATGGGTCTGTATGAGGTCATTTATCACCGTAGATTGTCGCTAGGCTGTTAAGGTGAAGGGGGTCAGGGCACAGACACGCTAAGTACACTGCTAGGGTTCCGAGCTGACTTAGAAAGAGAACCGGGCAAGGTTGGTAACAACAGTCACTGTCTCATAGGGTTGTTGACAGTATTAAATGACTGAAGGATTCATGTACAGAGCAAGGTTAGGTGCACCATATCATACAATATTTACTGATTCTACTATTAAATACTATCATTATTGCCTGTTTGGTCAACTCAAGCCCATAAGCTCTTTTTTTTTTTTTAAAGAATTATTTATTTAGTTTTATTTATTATTATTACATTTTAAAATGAATTATTTAACTTTATTTATTTATTTATTTTAATTTGACCAGAGAGGGACAGAAGAGGAAAATCAATTGTGAGTCACAGGAAAAAATAGCTAACATAGGTCAAGGTATAGGTTTCACTCACCTCTTCGCTTAAAAGACTAAAAAGATATTTAGTTCATTAGGCCTTTAAAACCATTCTGTCTCTGAATTAGTGGAGAAACTTCAGATGCCCTCTGAAGAGAGAGAGAGAAAGAGAGAGAGAAAGTGAAAAGTAGGCTGCTAGATCTGGGATTTGAACCTTGGTCAGTCATGTGGGAGTCTAGCGCCTTTAGTCGCCATGCCACCTGCTGGCCCCTATTATAATTACTTTTCAAAATTTGCTATAGGGCACATGCACTCACCAGAGAGAGTGAGAAAGGAAATCACCAGGTCTAGGACTTGAACTGTGGTTGCCCATATGGGAGTCCTATGCCTTAACCATCATGCCACCTGCCTTCCCTTAAATAGCCCTTTGAGAGTAGGAATCATATTTTATTCATGGTTGTATCTTTTAACACTGTAAATATCCCACTGTTATTTGTTGGATAAATGGATTTATCCAATCTTCTTTACTAAAGCCATATCCTCTGACTTGATTGGAGTGGATAAACCTGGTGATAAAGCCATGATGCTTACAGAGAAAACATAATGACTAGGTGGGGAGTATAGGCAAGCCAGTTAAATGTCAGAGTGGTTTTATCCAGAACAGGATAAAGTTTTGGTAGCACCATTTGGAAAGCTATGACTGCGGTGTGTTACAGGAAGATTAGCATGCCAATAGAGTGACATCAAAGAAAACAAAGCAATTTAATTCTGTCTCCTCATTCACCTACAGGGACTGAGTCATTTGCTTTTTAGTCTGTGACTCATCATCCCAGTGTTGTGTCCACTGTCCACACTTCTTAGCATTGCTCATAATGTGGTTCTTGCCCACACCTATCCCCAGTCTCAAGCATCTTAATTCTGTATAATTGTCCTGCTCCACGGCCTACCCTACAGCATCTCAGATCTTTGCTCTATCTTCAAGACCTCTGCTCCTTAGCTCAGGTACAGCCATTTCTGACACTTCTAATGTCTTCTGTGCCTCCATTGCCCACTATTTGCATAGCAGTCACAGAGCTGACTTCTCAGGTGGCTATCATTCTTCCACTGGATTGTTAGCAGGGCCTGTGTCTTTCATTTGGGTGTCCTTGGGACCAAGGACTATGTAGGGAAGAGAGCTGGCATACACTAACACAGTAAGTGTGCAGCTACTGAGTGAATGAATGGATGAATGGGACTTCCTGGCTCTCTCCTCACTCTGAATGTTTCTATTCTTTCTTCTGGCCTCATGAACTTAAATTCAGCCTCTGAGGCTGGGCAATCAGGGGAAAATGCAGCCTTTAAGAGCCTCATTTTATTTGTGTAATAGAGATTATTTGTGACTATGAAAAAATGAGATGGTGCCTGGCTTACAATAAATTTCATGTAGATGATCGTATTGTCCGGAAATAAGTCTTATTTTATTTTTTTTAGAGAGAGTTTTGCTATAGGGCGTATGTGCTCACTGGAGAAACAGAGAGACAGAAAGTGAAAAATCACCCACCAGGGGGGATGGCCACACCGCAATCTCTTCTCCTCCAGGCTCCTCTTGGGATCTTGGGCACATATACGCACATGCCTGGTGTGAATTTTAAGCCACCCGGTCCAGGGCTCAAACTATGGTCGATCATCTGGGAGTCCAGAATGTAACCATTATGCCACCTGCTGGTCCTAACAGTTTTATTTTTTTAATTTTAAAAAAAGTTTATATATACTTATTTCAAGAGAGTGAGAGACAGAGATGAACAGCGACAAACACCCTCAATGAGGTCTCATGCCAGGCTCAGCATCCAGGCTTCCAAGCCAGCTGGGATCTTGGGCACACACTCTGTGTGTACAGGTCAGTCAGAAAACCTAACCCACCATCTTCCATATGGGTCCAGCATTGCTTGAGTAGCAGCTTACTTCTATGCCCCTAAATGGGCTAGCTTCTTCATCTCTAATCTTTTTAGCTTTGATTGCCTTCTCTTGTTGGGTTGGCATAATTTCCAGTACCAAGGTAAAGAGTAGCCATGATATTGGGCATCTATATCTTGCTTCAAATCTTAGAGAGAGGGCATCTAAAGTTTCTCCACTAATTCAGAGACAGAATGGTTTTAAAGGCCTAATGAACTAAATATCTTTTTAGTCTTTTAAGCGAAGAGGTGAGTGAAACCTATACCTTGACCTATGTTAGCTATTTTTTCCTGTGACTCACAATTGATTTTTCCTCTTCTCTCCATCTTTGAGAGACTAGGGTACCAGGCTATATGGAGCCCATATAGCTCGGGAAACATTTATAGGAGGTGGGCTATTTTTGAACCAGGTCTCAGGCTGATAGTTCCAGTGGTAACATCCCCTTCCCTGAGCTTCACTTCCTTTGATCGGATAGGAAATACTTTCACTTTCCTCTTCCCCCAGACCCACCCCCCCCGCCCCCAGGAACAGGATATACTTCAAAATCTGAGTATGTTAATAAAATATCCATTTGTATATTTTATTTATTTTTAATTTGCCGAGGGTACATGTGCCCTCTGGAGAGAGACAGAGAGGCAGAGACAGGGAAAGTGAGAAAACAACCCCCATGGAGGATGTTCATGCCACATCCCTTCTTATTCTCCTTTTGGGATTTTGGGCATGCACACACATACACCCAGAGTGTGTTTCGAGCCACCTGTTCTGGGACTTGAACTGCACAGTCAATCATGTGGGATCTAGGTGCCTTAACTGCCATGCCACTGGTTAGCCCTGCAAGTTATTCTTTAATAAAAAGTTTACTTTGAAGAAACATACCCAAGAGAAGCTGCCCATAAATGCACACTGGTATCCTCACAGCTGCTTTAAAAAATCCATTAAATGTATTCAACAAATATTCTTATATCATACAAGCTGAACACTGGAATAAAATTATGAATAACATGGATGTAGTTTTTGCCCTCAAAGACTTTCCATGTAGTTGCAAGAGAGAAACAAAAAGCAGATAAATGCTCTGGTGTTTCAAATGTGGAGAAAACAAAGTACTTACAGAATAAGGTAGTTTAGATGGAGGGCCAATGCAAATCTCTAGAAGGAGGGAACATTGAGGTTTAGGATGAGAAGGAGCTACCCACAGCCAAGCGGGGACACTTACTGTCTTGACTGGAGAGGGAAGAGGGGGGGAAAACCACAATGTGGATGGAAATGCAAGACTTAGGACTTGAGAAGTTAAATGCTACCAGGAAACAAAACAAAGGACCAAAAACTAAACTGTTACTGATTAATAAAATGACCAAGCTAAACAATAACTTCAAAGGTTGAAAAATTATTCTATTTTATTTAAAGCAAAACAACCAATACAAAGATGAAAAACATGGTTGTTCTTTCTCAACTGTCAAGCACGGACTGGTCAATGTGTCCCTGATCCTTTAAGTCTTAGGTCAGATGGTCAGTTTACCATGTACAGTCATAACCCTCCAGCCTGGATTATGGAATCTGAGAGCTGGCACTGCAGACAAGAGTGCATCTCCTGAGAAAAGGAATGCTTCGGGACTGGCAGCTGGAGTAATGGCTATGTTGCTGGAATCCCATGTAGTCGACTATGGTTTGAGTCCCGGACCCGGTGGCTTAAACTCACACCGGGCACGTGTGCGTACATGCCCAAGATCCCCAGAAGAGAATGAAAGAGAAGGGATTGCGGCGTGGCCATCCCCTCTGGGTGGTGATTTCTTGCTTTCTGTCTTCTTGTCTCTCTGTCTCTTTCTTTCTGGCAAGTACATGCGCCCTATAGCACAAACCTCTTCAAAAAAAAAAAAAAAAAGAATGCAGCTACTGAGAAAAAGAATGCTTCATGATGGCTGTTGTTCATGTAAGTCTACCTCTTTCCCCTTGCCTTGTTCTCGTCTTTTCTTTTTCTAAGTAATTTTTAAAAAGAATTCTTTATTTACTGAATTTTAAAATTTGTTATTATCATTCATTTTAAAATTTGACCAGAGAGAGACAAAAGGAAAGTGAGAAAGCAAGTCGCCAGGTCCAGGTCTTGAACCACTCACTGTTTGTCATGTAGAAGTTCAGCACCTAAACCACCATGCCACCTGCTAACCCCCTTAATTTCACCATGGAAAACATTCTCTGAGTTTACTAAGAAATACTTCTGCTGAAATAGACAGAAATGTGATTAAAATTAGATTAAAAAAGAAAAGAAAAATCAAAACCAAAATGGTGGGGTTTGGGAATTTTAATGGTTCAGGGAGCTAAGGAATATGGGAATAAGAAGGAGTGAAGAGCTCAAATAATTTTTTTCTCTTTCTCTCTCTCTCTCTCTCTGTGTTCTTCCTTCCTCTGTGTGGACTCCATTCAGGCTACCCTTCCCAGAATGTTCAGATCTCTGTTATCTTTTCTATTAGCAATTACAACAGAGAAAGAGGTCTTCTTCAACTTCTGGGTCATATGCCCATCTTTGACCCAATCACTGGTTTGTGGAAGGTGGGTGGCATTGATTGGCCAAGTCTAGGTTACATCCCAACCCTGAAAATGGTCAGTGAAGAAGTAGAAGTAGGGAAAAGATGGCACCCTCTTCCAGACAAGACTAAAGTTAAAGGAGGTGTGATTCTTCAGAAGGAAAAGTAGGGTGTTGCAAGAAAAACTGGGAAGGGATGCTAAGCCATCAAAAAATAATAACCACAGCCCAGCCATTATAATGTTCTGGTAGATGTTGCTACTTGCAGGCTGAGGCCACATGGAAAGCCCAAGTTTGATTCTTGGACTACCCTAAAAGATTGTTGCAGTGAACTTAGCAGGCTGAGGAAGAAGGACTGTTGAAAGAGTGAGAAAAGCTTTCAAAAATTAAGCTATTGGGAACCAGTAGTTAGCGTAATGGCTATGTCGCTGGACTCCCACGTAGTCGACCACGGTTCGTGTCCCGGACCCGGTGGCTTAAAACTCACGCCGGGCGCGTGTGTGTGCGTGCCCAAGATCCCGAGAGGAGAATGGAGGAGAAGGGATTGCAGCGTGACCATCCCCCCTGGGGGGTGATTTCTCGCTTTCTGTCTCTATGTCTCTCTCTGTCTGTCTGGCGAGCGCACGTGCCCTACAGTGAAAATCTCTCAAAAAAAAAAAATTAAGCTATTTTTCTGTCTTAAAAAAGAACAATAGCTTAATACTGTCCTTCTCTTGGTTTCTTGTCTTCCACACATGTGATTTAAAAAATAACACCACTTAGGGCCAGCAGGTGGTACAGTGGTTAAAGTGCTAGACTCACACAGGGTCAACTGGAGTTTGAGACCTGGACCTGGTAGCTTGAAACTCACACCGGGTGCCTGTGCGGGCATGCCCAAAATCCCAAAAGGAGGATGGAGAAGAAATTATGGGGTGGCCATCTTCCCTGAGGGGTGATTTCTCACTTTGTGTTTCACTGTCTCTCTCAGATGAGCGCACACATCCTATAACAAAAATCTCTCTCTCAAAAATAATAATAGTAATAATAATACCAACTAATGGCATGCAATTATTCCACATATACATGAAAATGCAGTCACTCACATTCTAAAGGGAGAATGCATTTTCTCTTGTCTAACTTGTCTCCTGTGTCTTTTTTTTTCTTGTTTAACTCCTAGTGATTACCATAAAGAGACTTTTGTTCTCTCTGACAGCCATCCGCTAAACTACAAATCTGATTGCTCCCCACACAGTGTAAAACAGGGGAGTGTAATACCTAAGGAAACAAAGGATAATAAACAGAGAAACTATCCCATAGGATGTATTAAATTCTGCTAATTAGAATTAGCATGACCTGCCCTGCAGGGAATCAGATTCTTTGGCCAATTTAGCTACCTTCAGTTCTACTCTTAGGAAAGATTGTTAGTGACCATTTTTCTTCATGATCACAATTATGGCAAAAATTGGGAAGAGTTCCCTTTTCTGGGACTGAACTACTTCAGCAACTACTTGCTATTGTATTTCAGAAGTATAGGGTTCATGCATACTCTAGACCATGGCCTGAAGGCTGTTGTCTATTAAGGAGATGTCTTAGGGCTGATTCATCCTCAGTCTTCAGTTTAATGGCGGCCATCTTGGCCTCTGCCTAGGGACAATTCGAAGCAATTATCTGGGGGTAAGGAGAATTAATGCATCAGCCTCTTGATCAAGGTTGTGTTCTAGTGGGTAGCTCTTTTAATTAGGGTGACCTGCTTTAGAGCTGTCAGTTAGGTATAATTAGTAATAGCACCCCAACTCACATTCAAAATTGTCCCATTTTAGACGATAAATTATATGGCAACCCTACTTAAAATGGGGTTAATTCTTTCCTTCCTCAGGCAAGACAGCACAGCAGAAGTTTAATGTAGAACCAAGAGACAGTCTTTCCGTTATCAGGGTTTTTTTTTTTTTTTTTTTTTTCCTTCATGCTTTTGCTGTCACTGTGCAAAGGGTATATAATTTTATAATTTTAGTTTTCCAAGCTAGTATGGCTCATCATATTTGATTTTGATCATTTGGGCTTGCAAATGATCAAGCGCAGGCAGAAAGGGCCTGTAGCCCAAACTCTCTAAAATCCTGACATTTGTCAATTAAGACTTCTGAGACCTTTCATTCAGCTTGTAGCTACCCTATTTCCAGGATTTCCAGTTCCCTAGCCTGGCACAGAAGGATCCTTCCAACTCTTACCGTTTATCAGTTCAGCCAATTGCACATTTAAGGATCTGCGCTACTGCGTCCCACTTCCAGCTGTATGGAACTCTTCTGACTGTGAGAGTAGAACTTAATTCAGTAGTGTAAGTCCAAAAGGGAAGGTTGGGCTCAGGAAACTACAAAGTCTAGGAGTATCTTGGCTTCAGGTATGATCAAACAATATCATAAAGATTTGTTTGTGCATACATATTCCCCTCTCTCTCTCTCTCTCTCTCTGACACACACACACACCTTTTTTCAATCTGTTTTCTTTAATAGTTTATCTTTCATACAACACTGGAATTGCCAGGAATTGGCAAGTCTTGAACATGTACCCACCACTGAAGTGGAGGTGGAGTAGGCTTCTGCCTTTCTCTACATCACAAGGACTAAGGGTGGAAAGGAAGTTAGTTATCAAAGGTGCTAGCAAAAAAGGGGACATAGATGCTTGTTAGGTTAAGAAAACAAACAAACAAACAAACAAACAAAGAAAAAACAGATGTTCACTGTATACTTGAAAGCTTAAAAAGGCTAAGCAAATCTGTCCAGGCTCAACTCCCCTTTTGAATGATAAGGATGAGAATAGTTATCCACTCTACTTCAAAGTGGTGAAGGGGAAAAAAAAAAAGTAAGATATTTGTTTTTAATTTAAGTAAAAGCAAGAGACTTAAAAGTTTTTACATTTCTGAAGTTGCTGTATGACGTTCAAATCTGTGGTCAAGTTAGAAAAGACTTCTTCTCCTGGTGGGGGAGGCCTGGATTCCCTTCTTTCACTCACTTGTCTATTACCTTCCCCTGAGGACAGGAAGGGTGGGGAGGGCGCATGACTTGGGAGAAAGGAATGTCATTTCTGTCTGGTCTCGGACTCTGCATATCTTAGCTGGGAATGTGCAGTTTATTCATCTCAGTCTCAACGTCGTCCACAATGATATGCAGCAGGACTTAGTTAATTCAACAAGTACTTGTTGAATAGTTAATTCAACAAGTATTTGTTGAATGCGAATCCCTTATCCTTTCTCTCTCCTCAGTTTTTACCCTCTGCTTCTCTCCCAGACCTTTCCCATCAGCATTTAAACATCCTCAAGGATCTCTCATCGTAAAAACCAAACAAATAGAAACTTCGCAAACAGAGACCCTTCCTTTGATCTACTTCCTTCCCAGTTACCACCCGTTCACAACCAAATTTCACACAGTGTCCCTCTCCGCTGTCTGCATTTCCTCCTCCCCTCCCCTCCCCTGACACTCCAGTCTCACTCCAGTCCTCCCAGGCTTGCTGGGGCTTAAAAGAGCAGCGCTTTCTGAGAACACAGACTCGTCTCTGAGGCTGTGTTAGAGCACGTCAACTGTGTAATGATTGTCTCTGTGCTGTGTGTCTTTCCAGCAGGAGTGGCTTGTTGAGGGTAGACACAGCCCGTCCATCTCAGTAAACTTCCGACTGTTGCACGTTTCATGTCTACTCCAGGCTTGAGGACTGCCACGAGTCAGTGTTACATAAATCTTTACTGAGTAATGACATAACCTGGATTGAAAACAAATAAAAAAGAAGGGACAGGTTTGGAATGGGGTGGGGATAATGAGTGAACTTTTAAGTCCCTCTTATTTTTATTTTTATTCTTGGAGAGGTTTTTGCTACAGGGCGTGTGCGCTCACCAGAGAGACAGAAAGCAAGGAATCACCTCCCCAGGGGGGATGGCCACACCGCAATCCCTTCTCCTCTGTTCTCCTCTCAGGATCTTGGGCACACACGCACAGGCACCGGGCGTGAGTTTAAGCCGCCGGGTCGGGGACTCGAACAGCGGTCGACTACATGGGAGTTCAGAGACACAGCCATTATGCCAACTGCTGGTCCCAACTTTTAAGTCTCTTGAATTCAAGTTAGAAATGCAGAAGGGGGAGAGTGCCTTGTATTACAAGCAAGGCAGAAAATAACTTCAATGAGGGCACAGGAGGCAATGTTCAACGCTACAGGCGCACACTCTACCTTTTAAAGTTGAGCGTTATTAGGGGCTACTTAATATGCCAATCTTGGGGGAGGGGGAAGTTTTCACTGAGACAGTCCCAGAAGGAGAAGCAATTTGCAACCTCCAGAAAAATGCAAAGATCACAATACAATTAATTTATATGGACAGTCAACAGAGTGACACACAACAGGAACCTCTGGGAGTGGACAATCCTATCTGCATGCTTTTCATCACTTCTGCTTTTATTTAATCCCGCCCATCTTATCTGTGATTAAAAATCTCTAGAGAAAGAGCTCCAGCATCTACTGGTGGATAACCTTTTCTTAAATGTAAGCTAAGCCTCGCACTCAGATGTTCTGATTCATATGGATCCAAAGTGGGGACACCACCATGGAGGTGATGGGTAATCCTGACCTATCTGATTACTTCTCAAACGCATTCTAGAGCATCCTAGCACCGGTCCTTTCCTAGCTGGGTTCATTACACTCTGCTGGCTCTCCTTGAGGGGACACTAATCATTTAATCATTTGGCCTCTCTGTTGTCCCTCCTTGATCTCCCCACGAGGTCCTGAGTATGCCCCAGAAATAGGCACGAACTTGTGGAGGGCGTTAGAGACTTACTAGGCTGAAAGCCAAATTCCTTTCTTAAATGTGCTCGTGCCCCTCCCCTCATCTCCTAACACACACACTCACTGTACAAGGACCAAGGACGCGGCATCCTAAGGTGGATAGGGAAAG
>NW_006204105.1:1427883-1428644 GCF_000334495.1 Tupaia belangeri chinensis
GAAAAGTCCAGCACGTTTCTAAATCAGCTGCACACCGATTTTACGTGTCTAATATTTAACCCGCGTAACTTATTTTCAATCTCTTATTTTAATGGCTTTTCTGGAAAAGATGCCTGGGAAGGAGCCAACATCGGAAAGAGGAATGTCACGGGGTCAGGATCTGGAAACAATCAGTTCTAAATGAGGGTAAGGATGAAGCGTCAAGATCTTACGGAACCTAAATTCCCAGTGGGCAGTCAAGTTCTTCAACCCGCCCCCAGAAGGATCCAACAGTTTAAAAAAGAAAATCTAATAAAAGACCAAGTCAACCCAAAGCGAACCCACCACCAACTTCCTGATTTCTAAAGAAAAGGCCGCTCCCACGCAGAGCCCTCCAGCACACTGCGACAGCTCAGCGGCGGTGTCCAACCAGCCACCCGCAGCCTGTGCCCGGAGTCCCGAGTGCGGCGCGCGGACCACTGGTCGGTGGGAGCCGCCAGCCGGGCGAGCGCAGCTGGTGGCGCCGGGGGGGCCGCCGGCCTCTGCTCCTCCCCTGCAGCGCTTAGGTAAGGACGGTCGCCCTTCCTGCAGTCGCGGGGTCCTAGCCTGGCTGCGGGTCCCTCCCGGCTCCCGCTGCTGCGGTGGCAGGAAGTCCACGGGAACTACAAATCGAGGCATGCTGGGAACATTCCCCTGCTCCTCCCAGGAAATGTCCTTTGTCCAGCCCCACAGGAAGCCCCAGTGAGGAGTCAGCCGGGCAGCCAGCCAGCCAGCCAGCCAGC
>NW_006204105.1:1428740-1450619 GCF_000334495.1 Tupaia belangeri chinensis
GGCTGGGCGAAGTTGTGCCTCATAAACTGGACCGTTGTCTGCTTCCCCGAGGCGCAGGGGCTCCGGGCGCGTGGGGTGCTCCCGCGCCCCCAGAGCCAGGGCTGAGCTCCCTTTGGGGTCCCTGGCGAGGGGCGGGGAGGAGGAGGTTGACGCGAGGGAGGAGACAGCGCAGCACTACGGAGTCGGACCGTCCCGCCGACCACCGAAGGGGGCATCAGAGACCCTCGGAAAAACGAAGCCCAGGGAGGAGCTTGGAAGGCCAGGAGAAGGTGAAGGGCTTTGTGTAAAGCAGCCGCGGACCCGGACCGACCGCGCTTCCTTCGCCTTGTCTGTGCGCACCCTCAGCGCCACTCGGGGCTGAAGGGGTAGGGATGAGGGACTCCGAGTCGGGGCAGGAGATGGGCAGCAGGTCGTCGTGGGTCCTGTGAAATGTTTCCTCTCCCCTCCACTCTAGCCTGATTCTGGTTAGTGGTTTGGGCTGCTGTCAGACTGGGCAAATGACACCGCAAGGAAAGGCGGGTGGAGAGATGGGCAGCAGCCTCCTCCCAGGAGGGGTCCCTGGCTAGTCCCGGCAGGCTTCTCAACCACAAATGTCGTTGTGGGCGGTGGGCGGTGGGCGAGTGGTGGGGCAGAGCTGGAACCTGCACCCAGGAGGCATGCTGCTCAGGTCGGAGTGGAGGCGGGGTGAGGAGCCTGTTGGAGGAGAGCGGAGTGAGAGGTGGCTGGGAGAGCAGCCACGCAGGAGTGCTGAGTGTACCTTATGGCCAGTGTGGAGCCCTCGCAAAGCCTCTGACTACTTCCTCTTGGACTTTCCACGGCTTTCCTTTTTCCTAACCATTCTCCCTCCCCCATGGTAGTGAATCATCCACCCCTCGCTACAGGGGTGCTGAATTCCTCTGGTGAGGTTGTAACCCTGTCCTTGTAGTGGGCTTATTTGTCCTTAACCTGTAAGTGACACAAATGCTCTACATCCCCTAAGGCATTATCCTCAGCCCATGAAACTGCGAGTGTGCCCTAAAGGTGGGGGAATAAAGGCTAGCGAGCTAATGGTCTTTGAAAGCTGTAATGGATGAGTGGGCAACTTTGAACACAGCCCCAGTGTGACTGCATAGGTAGCATTTAATGCAGAATATGTTTCAGGAGCCAATGAACAGTGAAAAATGCCACTTGAGAGGCCAGCAGTGATGTAATCAGACCACCTGGTCCACTGTGGTTCGAGTCCCAGACCCGGCAGCTTGAAACTAATGCCTTGTCTAATGCCTGGTGTGTGTGTGTGTGTGTGTGTGTGTGTGTGTGTGTGTGTGCTCAAAATTCTGAAAGTAAAATGGAAGAGAAGGGATTGTGGCATGCCATCCCCATTGGGGGTTGATTCCTCTCTCTCACTCTCTCTCCGTCTGGCAAGCACATGTGTCCAAGAGCAAAAAATTGCCACTTGAGTGACTAAGCGTGAATACCCAAAGCTCATGGTGAGAAGGATGTGGTAAAAGGCACAGAGCAAGCCCTGCTCCCCAAATAAAGGGCTTTTGGGGGAAATAAAACATTTGGTACTGCCTACTCTAGGAGAGATAAGGCCTCAGAAACTGAGATAAGAATGGAGTGGAGGGGGGAAATTGTCCATGCTGAAGGCATGAGAAGGACATAGTGCAAGGAAAAAGTTCTGTGCGTTCGGATTTCTAGTTGAGACATTGGATGTGTGTATGTGCGCATGCGTACTGTCTGGAGAAAAGTTAAAGTTGGATGTTTAGCCCAGCCCAAGAGTGTAAGATGGTACCAGTTTGAACAAAGACCATCATGGAAAGTCAGGATACCCTTCACATTAACAAAGGAGAACCCAGGTGGCCTTCAAAACCTGCCGGGATTGAGGGGTAAGCAGATAGAGATCTAACTGAGAACACCAGCTCCTGTGGCTGGATTAAAGTGGTAGCCAGCCACCTCGCTGAAGGCTGCATGACTAAGAGCGAAGGAGTTGCATCACAGTTCCTCTCCCTCCCTCTGAAAGCTCTGGATTTCCTCAGAATCTCCATGTTTGCCTAATTTCTGGGGTCCACTTAAGAGAAGGAGAAAGGGTAAAGGTTGGATGCAAAGATAAATAGATTAAGGCAGGAAAGAACTTGCCTGGTCACGTAGAAAGTAAAAAGAAGCCGCAGTGAGTGTCATTAAGAGGTTGGAGTCTGAACCTATGCCAGCCAGTGCCATTTGGGCTTTGTCATCTAAGGTCCCGCTTTTTTTAGTTTTTCTTCATCTCCCTTCCCTTTCCTTCTCTTCTCCTCTCTCCTCTTTTTTAAAAAGCTCATTTTTTTCTTCCATGAGTGAAAGAGACAGAGAGAGTACCCCTGACAGGATCCTAACACCACTGTCCCTCCACCCCCAGCCTTAGACAGCCTGGCATACTCAGGGAAGTCTCTGGACATGAAGAGACTCTGGTGCCCACCTATGTGGGTTTGGAAGGTGTTGTATTTTACTCTATCACCCTCTGGCTCATCTTTTTTCTTTTTTTTTTTTTTGGAGAGGTTTTCACTATAGGGTGCGTGTGCTCGCCAGACAGACAGAGACAGAGAGACAGAAAGCGAGAAATCACCCCCCAGGGGGGATGGTCACGCCACAGTCCCTTCTCCTCCATTCTCCTCTCAGGATCTTGGGCACGCACGCATACGCACCCGGCGTGAGCTTTAAGCAACCAGGTCCGGGATGCAAACTGCGATCGACTACGTGGGAGTCCAGTGACATAGCCATTATGCTAACTGCTGGTTCCCCATCTTTTTTCATTCCCTACTTTTTTTTTCTTTTTTCTTTTTTTTTAGAGATTTTTATCTTAGTGCATATGTGATTGCTGGGACAGGGGTGGGGCATAAAGAGAGAAAGACAGACAAACACAGTGAGAGGGAAAGTGAGAAATCACCCTACAGTGGGGATGGCCATGCCACAATCTTTTCTCTGTTCTCCTCTTGGGATCTTAGGCAAGCACACACAGGCGCCCAGCATGATTTTTTCAAGCCACTGGGTCTGGGAATCGATCCAGTGCCATAACTACTATGCCATCTGCTGGTCTCAGGTGTCACTTTTGTTGTTATAGCCCAACCTTCTTAACAGATTTCTTAGTACCACACACTGTGTAGTGTTAATATAATTAAGAAAGGTAACTCTTTACTTTGGTGTTCAAAACTCTTTACAATTCAGTGCCTTCCTATCTCTGTCCTTCATGGGACCTTGGACAAACGACCTACCCACCCTTGCAGCAAACAGTTCCCCATTCCCAGGTGCAACAGAGCACCTTCCACCTCTCTGACACCATCAGGTTGAACCCTTGTGTCTTTTGGACATCCCTGTACTGCCCTTGATTATTTCAGTCAAATCCCAGTCCGGCTGACTAGCTCCCTTACAGAAGCCTTCCTAGACTTCCCAGCCAGAATTAGTCTTGTCTCCATGGTGTTTGTATCATTTTGATGACTCCCCTCTCTCTGTCTTGTGATAGATGTTCAGCTTTTTCCTCTCCAAAGTGTAAACCCCTTGACAGCTATGACGCTCTACCCAGGACTTTATACCTACCGGGTACACAAGGGCTATTTGATTTGAAAACGTGAAGAATGGAAGAATGCTTGTATCTTAATTTCTCTTTCCTTTTCTGTGGAGAGAGATGGAGCCTTTCTCACAGACCCGTGAGGATTCATTGCGGTTGTGAAAATCAAGCCACTATTACGTGATAGACTAAAGCATTTCCTTTTGCTTCTGGATTAAGCGACTCTACAAGGGCTTATTGCAGTGTCCAGTAGGAAAACGTCCATGAAAACTTTCTTGAATAGGTTATTTGCCAGCCTGAATTTTAAATCCTAGAGGCGGTAATGTGGGCTGGACTAATCTCAAGCAAATTAGCAACAATTTTTGTCATTTTTTTTAGACTGAAAAAGATCACAGTTTCCTTTCAATTGTGAAGGTGTGGTGCGCTCCTTAGAAAGCAGTGCCACAAAGACTGTCCAGCTATTTTCAACTAGGCCAGATAGCCACCGTGCCCTTCTGTTCTTATAGCCCAAGCAGTCTACCGGGATTAAAATGTAGCATACAGGAGCGTGCAGCTCAGATCAGATTCTCACACTTTACCCAAAGACATGCGATTTAGTAGTCCCTCACTTATCGCTGACTGGGCAGTTTTCCATGCTTTTTATGTGGTGATGACAATCGTCACCATTTATTGAACATCTATATAACAGCTAATATACTAATTTACATCGCCTTATCTGAACTGATGACTTATACATGATCTCCATTCTAAAACTAAGGGAACCACAGTTCAAAGAGAAGTTAAGAAATTTGCCTGGAGTCTCAGATTCTGAACTGGAGATTGGAATTTGGGTCTGTTGACTGCCAAGCCTGTTGAGAATTTGCTTTCCATGGGAGGAAACTGCCAGATCTTTATTTCTCCCTCTGAAGCCCTCTACTTCCTAGATTTCCTACTAGGAACTTTAAAAAAAAAAAAAAGTTTATTCATGGCAGAGTGTGTGAATGCACATATGAAAGTGAGAGAGAGAGAGATGAGCTACCCTCCTCTGAAGGATCTGATTGCATCACGATTCCCTTTCTCCAGTCTCCCAGCCTGGTGGCTCTTGGGCTAGGATTTGGACTAAAATAACCAGGGGCAGTGCAGGCATGTCTACTCACACAGGTGCCCAGATTGACCGGGCTGGGGATTTGAACCATGGTCACCATCTGGACCCGAGCAGTGTATTACTGCTATGCCACAGACCAGGTGCATATTGTTGTGTTTCTAAAATCATCCCAGTGGATCTCATTTTGAGAACCACCATTGTTTCATAAGTTTGTTACTTTTAATCTTTCTAAATCTCATGACCATTAGCTGCAAAGCCCATGTTTGGAATCTCTCTGAAGATCTTTGGACACAAAACTGGGTGTTTGAAATTATTGTCATTTTTTTTCCTCTTAGCCTATCTGAATTCTGTCTCTTTTCTCTCCAGGCCAAGTCTTTCTTCTGGGTAGCCTTACTTCTAATCTCTTGCAGTGTTGGAAATAACATGGGGTTCAGTGTTCTTAATGAACTTGAATGGGCCCCACATGTGGCAGGGACTGTATGTCCAGAACACAGCCTGGCATATGGTGGACTTTCTGAAACTGAGTTAATGATGAATTGGAAATGGCTAAAAGGCAGAAATGTTTGCATGAAACATTATTTGCACATTGACAATTTGCTCCTATTGTAGAAGAGAGATCAGAAGAGAGGATAATGATTTTCTTAGTTAATTTTTACCCTTTTCCCGTGACTGCCCAAAGAGGTAAGGACCCTCTGGAAATATGCCAAAGCAGAGCTGAGTAGTGCTGAACTTTACAAGTTTGACTAACACCAGCACTAAATCATTATAGTGTTTAGCGATTTTAGGTGATGTGGGTGTGGCCACTTCAGTACCCGCCCCCTTGCTGTCATGCCCATCCTCTACCAAATCTCAAAGGTAACGTCTTATTGTTGCACGTCAGGACGATGAGGGGGTTTCCTTGACTCTTCAGGTATTGGAGAAGAGGATAAAAAAGAAGAAGAAAGAAAGAGAGAGAGGAAGGAAGGGAAGATTGGGGTGAGGAAGGAAGATAATTCATTTAATTTTCACCTCTGAGAGTAGCAAGATTTGTGTGGGATGTACCAATAGGTTGAGGCTTTATTGATGGAGGATGGTAAAAAGATCAGCAGCCTCTCTGTGTGAAAGAGGTCTTTGCCTATCACAAGATCGAACCCATCTCCTGAGGCTGATTAAGGCTTCTGTTTCTCTGCCCTCACAGTCACATAGAGCTTTACAAGAGTTGCTATAAACACATTGTGCCTTGGGTTGCTATAAGCACATTCATCACTTTAAAGAGAAATAGGAGAGTTTTGGGGATCATCGTGTCTATTTCCAGGCCATGTTCTGTGCACCTAGAGGCTAACAATGGTGCTCCAGTGAGGTGCAGAGGAGGGCCATGTATAATACTTCAGGTTTCTCCTTTCTGTAGAGGTTGAAGTCTGAGTCCTATGCATGTAGCTTTAAGTTGCCATGTGTAGTAAAAGGAAAAGAGCCTACTTTTATTTAGAGAGGCATATTAGATGTATATTGTCTTCTGAGAACTTTATCAGTATCTTAACCATACATTACAACCAGGAACCATTCCTTCTAGGTTTTATTTCCAAAGAAATGTATTGCTTTGGATGTAGCATTTTAGTGCTGAGCATATTTTCTCCTGGCTAGCACAACATCACTTAATTTTTTTTTTTTTTTTGGAGAGATTTTCACTGTAAGGCGCGTGCGCTCGCCAGACAGACAGAGAGAGACATAGAGACAGAAAGTGAGAAATCACCCCCCAGGGGGGATGGTCACGCCGCAATCCCTTCTCCTCCATTCTCCTCTCGGGATCTTGGGCACGCATGCACACGCGCCCGGCATGAGTTTTAAGCCACCGGGTCCAGGACATGAACCGCGGTCGACTACATGGGAGTCCAGCGACATAGCCATTATGCTAACTGCTGGTTCCCAACATCACTTAATTTTTAATAAAATTTCGGGAAGAAGACTTTTCTAGTCGTCTTATTCACCTATTTTTCACGTATGTGGGAATCTTTGTGGATTTCTTTTTCTTTTTTGAATTTACTGTAGGGAACATGTGCTTGCTGGAGAGGGACTGAGAGAGGGAAAGTAATAAATCACTCCCTAGAGAGAACAGCCATACCACAATCCCTTCTTCTTAATTTTCCACTCAGGATTTTAGGCACGCATGCACATGTGCCTGGCATGATTTTCAAGTCATCAGGTCTGGGACTCAAATTGCAAAGTTGGCCATGTGGGATCCAGTGCCCTAACCTCCGTGCCACCTGCTGGTCCATCTTTGTAAATTTCATAGGATCACTTTCTTCTCTAGTTTTCCAGGCATCCATTGACAATGATTTCTAGTCATTATAGGTGGCCTTGAAAGCTAGACTTCTTTTTCTTCTCTTTTTTATTTGTCCTCATCATAGGGCACATGTGCTCACTGGAGAGAGGCAGAGAAAGACAGGAGGCAAAGTAAGAAATCCCACCCCCAGGGGGGATGGCCATGCCACAATTTCTTCTCCATTCTCCTCTGGGGAATTTGGACACACATGCACACATGCCCAGCGTGATTTTTAAGCCACCAGGTCTGGGACTCAAACCATGGTTGATCATGTGGGAGTCTAGTGCCTTAGTCACTACACTACCCTCTGGCCCCAAAAGCTGAACTTTTAAAAAAAATGGTATTAGAATGTAGTCCCACAACTGAGAACCTAGAATAATATGTAGGTAGCCCGTGGTAAATGTTCAGTAAATATTTGTTGAATGAATGATTGTACTATATTTAAAAGTATTTCATTTTTACTCTTTCTAAATGGGTTGGTACTGCTAATTTTTTACAAAAATATGGGGAAGGCTTATACATTATATTAGCGGGAAAAATGATTGTACATATTTACACACATGTACCTATAATTTAAAAAAAAAATAGACCAATTTTGGGGCCAGCAAGTGGTGTGGTGGTTAAGGTGCTGGATTCCCATATGACTGACTGCGGTTCAAGTCCTGGACCTGGCAGCTTGAAAAAACATGCTAGCACATGTGCGTGTGTGTCCAAAATCCCAAGAGGAGAATGGAGGAGAAGGATTGTGGCTTCGCCATCCCCTTTGGTGGGTATTTCTCACTTTCCCTCTGTCTCTTTCTTGTGAGTGCACACACTCTATGACAAAAACCTGAAGAAGAAACAAAAAGACCAGTTTTTACCATGGTTTTAGATTTATAACAAAATTGAGTTCCCATATGCTCTCTGCCCCCAACACGTAGCCTCCTGTACCAAACCGGACTTATGTAATAATTATGAGCATATACTGATACATCGTTATCCTGCCAAGTCTTCCTTCACATCTACTCTTCCTGGTGTTCATTCTGTGAGTTTTGACAAATGTATAATAACATGTATTCATCATTTCACTGTCCTAAAAATCTCCTATGCTCCACTTTTTGATCCTTTCCTTCTCCTAGCCCCTGGCAATCAATGACCCATAGTTTTACCTTTTCAAGAATGTCATATGGTTAGAACCATGTAGTTGAAATCATGCAGTATGTAGCATTTTCAGATTGGCTTCTTTCACTCAGTAACATATATTTAACATTCCTCCATGTCTTTTCATGGCTTAATAGCTCATTTTTTAAAATAACTTTTTATTTCATTTGGTTTGTTATTATTATTTTATTTGTTAGAGGGCATGCGTACTCACCAGAAAGAGAGACAGAGAGAGAGAGGGAGAGAGAGAGAGAAAGTGAGAAAACAAGCCTCCAGGTCTGGGACTCAAACTGCAGTTGGCCATGTGGGCGTCCAGCGACTTAACCACCATGCCATCCACTGGCCCCAGCTCATTTGTTTTTAGTGTGGAAAAATATTCCCTTGATAGGATGTACTACAGTTTATTTATCCACTTACCTACTGAAACACTTTTTAGTTGCTTCCAAGTATTGGCAATTTTGAATAAATCTACTATAAAGATTCATGTGCAGATTTTTGTGTGAACGTAAGTTTTCAGCTCATATGGGTAAATAGCAAAGAATCTAATTGTTGGATTGAACGGTAAGAGTATGCTTTGTTTGATTAAAAAAAAAAAAAAAAAAACAACTGTCTTCCAAAGTAACTGTGCCATTTTACATTCCCACCAGAGGTGAAATTTTCTGATGCTCCACATTTTCACTAGCATTGAGTATTGTCAGTGTTTTGGATTTGGGCCATTCTAATAGATGGGTAGTGGTATCTTACTGTTGTTTCAATTTGCAATTTACTAATGACACATGATGTTGAATATCTTTTCATATGCTTATTTGCCATCTGCATATCTTCTTTGTTGAGGTGTCTGTTCAGATCTTTTGCCCATTTTTTAATTGGGTTGTTTGTTTTCTTATTGTTGAATTTTATGAGTTCTTTGTATGTTTTAGGTAACTATCTTTTCTCATAAATGCCTTTTGCAAACATTTTCTCCCAGGCTTATCTTCTTGTTTTCTTTCATCTGTATAAAAGAATCATATATGTGTCTGTGTGTCTGTGTGTGTGTGTTTGTGTGTGTGTGTGTGTGTGTACTTTGCCCAATCTTTTTCTTACTTTTCCCCTTTTTTCTTCTTTAATAAAAAAAGTAAATGTCAGTTGAATTTAGCCAGATTGCAGCTACCACCTAAACTAGTCTGGGGGCAGTTACCTTAGGAACTCCTCTATTTCTGTGTCCTCACTCCTTAATACTTCTGTTATTGATTGAATTGGAGGTTTTGTCCTCACGTCCTATATGACATGTAATCTTTTTTCTTTTTTTTTTTTAATTTGCCAGAGGACGTGTGTGTGCTCACTAGAGACAGACAGACAGAGAGAGAGAGAGAGAGAAAGAGAGGGAGAAAGCACCCCCCTCAATGGAGTGTTGTCACAGTGCAGTAGCTTCTCTTCCCTTTCTCCATCCTTTTGAGATTTTGGACATGCATGCACTTGTGCCCCCACATATTTTTCAAGCCTTTGGGCAGAGATTCAAACCACAGTTGGCCAGGTGGGAATCCAGCTGCCCTAACCACTAGGCTACGGGCTGCCTATGGCATGTAATCTTTACAGAGTTTTTTAAGAGCCTACATTTGGTTCACAGCTCAATTCTGGACCCTTAGGAAGAGGTTTTGTAGACTGATGATTATATGTGGAAGAGAAGGGAAATCAAGAAATCTATGCCTTTCTTGAAGTAATAAGAAAAATAACACAAAAACCCTTGAAAACTGACAGAATAAACGTGAGTCCAAATAGACACTCTTCGTGTTCCATACATATTTTTCTTGCGTTTGAATGTGCTCCCTGCCCTCCCCGATCTCAGCAACTTTTTATTTAGTTTCACAATTATTTCAAAAGATGGAGTGCTGGTCTATTTTCATTTATCATTTAATTTCTCTTAATGCTCACCCTGCCTGTCCCCTTGGGTAGAAGAGAAACAGTTGTTCCACCAGAGTAGGAGAATCCTAGCTTTCCTTACCATGAACACAAACAGCTCTGGGCTGTCTCTGCTCTTTGCTCGGATGAATCCAGGGTTAAAATCTTAAAAGACCTGCACAAGGCCTTTTGCTCCAAATGAGGGGTACTTATATTTGGCCAAAGGATTCAGAGTTATTTTTTTTCTTTTTAATTGCCAGAGGATGCATGTGCTTGATAGGGAGGAAAAAGGAGAGAGTGAGAGAAAGAACCCCTCAGCAGGGAATGGTCATACCACAATCCTTTTCCCTCCATTTCTCCATCCCATCAGGATTTGGGGCATGCATGCGTGGGCAGATTTTGCAAGCCCCCTGAGCTGGGATTCGAACAGTTGGCCATGTGGAATGGCTCTATTATTAATAGCGCTTAACTGCTGCACTACAGGGCCATCCCTGGAATTCCATTTTGAGAACGTTTTATTTACCTTTTGAAGCTAATCACCACTTTCAGTCCTGACTACCTATTTAGTGGGATAATTAAGCATCTGGCCTCCTGGTGTTGACAGGTTACTAGATTCCATTAGGAAAGCTAAGCTAATGTTTCCATGGCTCTGCCTTTAAGTGAAGTGATCTTGCCAGCTCACTAGAATTCCTAGTCTTTTTAAGTTCTTCTGACTGAGGGAGAGAAATGATTACACCTAATTTTATCCTTTTCAAGAAATATGGAGGGAACCAGCAGTTAGCATAATGGCTATGTCACTGGACTCCCACGTAGTCGACCGCAGTTCACGTCCCAGACCTGGTGACTTAAAACTCACGCCGGGCGTGTGTGCGTGCGTGCCCAAGATCCCGAGAGGAGAATAGAGGAGAAGGGATTGTGGCATGACCATCCCTCCTGGGGGGTGATTTCTCGCTTTCTGTCTCTATGTCTCTCTCTGTCTGGTGAGCGCACTCACCCTATAGCGAAAACCTCTCCAAAAAAAAAAAAGAAATATGGAGGGCCCATTGTGTAAGGGAATCACCAAAGTGAATAAAACACAACTTGTTTGCACAAAAACTTACAGTTGGAGGCAGTAGAGGGAAAGAAGAGACAGCAATAAGATATGAATTATTATAACTATTGGTTATATTTTAATAACTTATGAGGCAGGATAAGATAAGGGAAAGTACCTTAAAGAATCATAAATTATAAAAGAACAATATAATAATTCTAAGTACTTAGTAATAATCATATAAGATCGGTTTTGTTGTTTCCTCCACTTTTTTTTAAAGAGGTTTTTGCCTTAGGGTGCATGCGCTCTCTGAAGAGAGACAGAAACAATGAAGGGAAAGTGAGAAATAACCTCACAGGGGGGATGACCATGCTGCAATCCCTTCTCCTCCATTCTCCTCCTGGGATCTCAGGCACGCACGCACTCAAGCCCAGAGTCATTTTCAAGCTACTGGGTCCAGGACTTCGACCACAGTTGGCCATGTGGGAGTCCAGCAACATAACACTACACCATCTGTTGGCCCAATTCCCCCCATTTTAGAGAGGAATAATCCCAGAAGAAAAATCCCAGGGTCAAGAAGGTTAAGCTGAGGCTCCAGTAAGGTGCTGGGTTCACGTAGGTGGTCTGGCTCCAGACTCTGAACTTTAACCACTACAGGTACAGGTACTGCTTTCCTCCAGGACAAAAGAAACTTTATATTGTTTTGTTTTGTTTTGTTTTGAAGAATTGCCATGACAAGAGAGGAAAAACAGGGTTCCTTCTGGAGCATTCAGAGCATCTCCTTTTGGCTGGGGTTAGTGGACAGAGGTTAAGGCAAGTTAAGAGTCTTGGGCTATGTTGTTGAAGACTTGGAATTGGTGTGTGGCAGGAGTCAGTGAGGGTTCTCTGAGCAGGAGACGAAATGGAGTGGTAACCATGTTCTAAGGCTGACTCAGTAGTGGGATGTAGGTGCATGTAGCTAGAAGTGTCTACTGGGGTGATTGCAACAATGGAAGAAAGGAGGGAAGTAGAAGGAAGGGCATGGCACCTGGTTTGATTGAGAGGGGTGAGGCATAGGTTAAAGTTGACCCCAGGGTTTAGAACCTGTCAAGTGAAGACAACGAAGGCTTTAACAGAAATGGACACTGTCTGGAGGAGGTGATTCGTAGGAAGATTTGAGAGGGGAACTAATGGTTGTTTTTTAAATATGACTAGGGCCGGATACATTACAAATGGAAATTACTTTAGTTTTTACAACTTCTTTTTTTTTTTTTTTAAGTTTTTTGCCATAGGGCGTGTGTGCTCACTGGAGAGAGACAGAGGGAAAGTGAGAAATCACCTCCCTGGGGGTTGGCCATGCTGCAATCCCTTTTCCTCCATTCTCCTCTTAGAATTTTAGACATGCAAAGTAGCCTGTTTTCCCTATTGCATAGAGGAGAAAACTAAGACTTAGAGAAGTGAAATATCTCTCTGGGGGCACACAGTGTAAAAGTAGCAAGCTGCTATTTGAATCCAGGTCTATTGACACCTCAGCATATATCCCCCCCCTTCCACATTCCAACCCCACTTCTGCTGCTTCTTGTCCCTTGTTGCTTGAGACACACAGAGCAGCAGTTCAGGGCAGGAAGGGGCATTCAGCTCTCTTCTCAAGCATTGTTAGAAATGTGGGTCTGGTTTGCAGGTCAAGGGTTGGGCTGAGAAGTTCAAATTTGGAAGGCCTCTGAACAGAGATGTTTATTTAAAACTAGGGGAGGAAACAAAATGATTAAGGGGAGAGAGAAGAAAATACACAGAAGACCCTTGAAGGTTGATTTGTTTTAGCTGAGAAGATACCATGGTAAGTAAAATCCTAGAAGGACTAGGAATTCCGCGGTCATTGTTGAGTCCCCATTATATACCGGGTACTTTACAGTGTTGATGGTGAGATCAAGGGAGAAGAGACCAGTGGGTCTGGTAGAAAGTATAGCTGATATTGACATGACCTGCTCACTGCAAGTTACCAGTTAATACTGTCTGCCTAAGGTGGACCACAGCAGCAGCCTAGGCTCACCAGGAAACTGGCATGAGATGTGGTGTGATGGTAACTTTTTTCAGGCCTGGGCCAGCAGGTAGTGTGGTGGTTATAGTACTGGACTCACACATAGCTGGCTGAGGTTTGAGTCCTGGGCCCTGTAGTTTGAAATGCATGCCACACATGCTGGTGCATATGTGTCCATGCCCAAAATCATGACAGGAGAATAGAGGAGAAGAGAGTACAATGTGACCATGTCCTCTGGGGAGTGACTTCTTACTTTTTCTCTCTCTGTCTCCTGGGAGCAAAAATCTCTCTTAACAACAACAACAAAAAGCTTTTACCAGGGTCCATTGGCACTTAGTCCTTCTTTGCCCAAAAGTCTATAAGAGTTGTTTGGCAAAAGCAAAAAACAAACAAAAAAGGGCACTGAAGGGAGAAATATAATATAGATTAATAACAGATTTTAGACATTTAAGAAAATGAAACTGGGGCCAGCTGGTAGCATGATGGATAAGGTAACAATCCCACATGGCCAACTCTGTGGTTTGAGTCTTGGACCTGGAGGCTTGAATAATATGCCAGGCATGTGTATGCATGCCCAAAATCCAAGAGGAGAATGGAGGAGAAGGGATTACAGCATTTCCTTCCCCCATGGAGGGGAAAGGGTGCTTTCTTTCTTTTTTTCTCTGTCTCTCCAGCAGGCACATGCACGTTATAGCACATTTTAAAAAAAGAAAAGAAACTGCAGGATGAAGAAGTCTCCTAACATTTTGTGAGAGGGTTTCTTAGTTTGAATGGAAAAATATCTTTAAATGTTCTTTTTAAATGGTATAACCAGTACTTGAGGTTTCATGAGCTTTCTTTCTTTTCTTTCTCTCTCTTTCTCAACTACTTTTTGTTGAAATACTATATATATACACACAGAGATTTGGAATGTGAGGGGGATCTTCAAAAAGTTCATGGAAAATTCATGCTATAGAAATCTATATATGGATTTCACAATTTGTTTGTTCCAAGATAAACTTGGACTTTAACTCCACTTTTCCACCAACTTTTTGAAGTCTGCCTTTATATTCAATATTTACCGTAACACTCCATTAAGTCAATGCTAATTCAAACAACTGCTTTTTCCTAGTCAACAAGATGTTCTGTTTTCTTTTTCCTAGCAAAAACAGTAGATAATCTAAAACCTGTTGAGTCAGAGACCGTTTCTGAAAATCACATGAAGTACATTTAAAAAAAAGTTTCTTAGAGGAAAAAATACTTATAAAATTAAATAGAAAAAAGTTAGCAGTAGTCTGGAGGGAAACAAGAGGAATAAGGAGAGTCAGTAAATTGTCACTTAAGCCTGAGGACTAACCTCATAAATGTGATAGCATAAATCTGATGCATGGCGGATTGTACTGAAAACGAATCAGGCAACCTCTATGGTAGTTCCAGTTCTCCACCAACTTGCTACCTTTGTGAATTCAGGTAAGGCACTTATCTTCTTTGGTCCTAATTTTCCTTATCTGTAAATTGAAGGCTACTTTAGAGAGATGGTCTACAAAAGTGGTGTGTTTTCTCATCATCTGTTGACATATTATTTTCTGCAAAATTTAGCTTGTAATTGGGCTGCTTCTGCCACCTGGCCCACTTCTGCATGGACTTTCACACAGAGAATGCACAGCTATTAAAGCATGAGCAAAAGGATGGAATCAAAAAGGGAAGAATGGCCAGCAGGTGGTATAGTGGTTAAGGTGCTGGACTCCCACATGTTCAACCATGGTTCAAGTCCCAGACCCAGTGACTTGAAACACATGCTGGGTACATGTGTGTGGATGCCCAGAATCCTGAGAGGAGAATGGAAGAGAAGGGACTGTGGTGTGGCCATACCCTCTGAGTGGTGATTTCTCATTTTCTGTCTCTCTGTCTCTCCAGTGAGTGCTTGTGCCTCATAGTAAAAATCTCTAAATAAGAAAAGGGGGGGTGGGTGGGAATCTGAGGGACTATTTGTAACATTGGGTCATGTAGGATGAGTGGGGTCCTTGATCCTGTGCTGCACTTTGTAAACTTGCAGTTGAGTGTGAACTGGGCCTCCCAATGTTGAAAAGTTTTATGTAACTCTTGGACTCCCTTTCTTTATGTGGGTATTTTCATGTTAGTATTTTCAGGTAAGACTTTAGTAACATTTTGAAGACTTTTTAGGAATGAGTTGGTGACTCCGGTCGGATTTTAAATAATTAATTAATTAGTTTTTTTTTTTTTTTGCCAAGGTTATATGTAGTTGCCAGAGACAGACAAAGAGAGAGAAAAGGAAAGCACCCACCAATGGGACTGGTCATACCATAATCTTTTCCCTCTATTTCTCCATCCTTTCTGGATTTGGGACACACATGCACATGCATCCCATGTGTTTTTCAAACTACCAGGACCAGGACTCAAACAGTAGTTGGCCATGTGAGATCTGGCTTCCAGTGCATAATGCTTAATCACTGTGCTATGGGGCTGGCCCAAGCCATTTTCCTTTTTTTTTCTTTAAGGAAAGAAGGCATAACTAGCAAAGGTAGGTTATAGGTTGATTAATGTGCATTGACTCGCTGCCCAAGTCAGCAGCTGGTAGGAGCCATAAACCCAGGGTCAAACTTATAAATTAGATAAATCCCAGAGAGACAGAGTGTTAGAGGCTTGAAGATCAACTTACTTTCCTTCGTGCACCTGCCACATAACCCAAGCCATTAGGAAGTAGAAAGCAAGGGAACGAAGGATGCTGGGAGATCCGAATTGCCAGCATGAATTAGTCGAGCACTATAGACTCTGCTGGACTGAGTAGTAAGGAGGAATTAGAACAAAAGTGGGGGTGCCAGTGATTTAGGCTTGTTTCTGCCCTTACCTGGTGTCTTCATGAGTAATTTATGTAACAGTTTGGGGGCTCCCTTGCCTAGCTCATCTGTAAAATAGGGGGCTAGAGGCAATTATCAAACTGGACCAGGCAAGTTGCATTTGCTAGGTCTCTCACTCTCCACTTATTTGAAATTCACTGCTATTTTTGTGAATGCTGTTGTCTGATTTGGGATGTACTGTTATTATCCTTTGTGGCAGAACATGGTGGAGTTGCTCTCATCCCACCCCTAAAGCCACCCTGGATGATTTCCCTCAAGACCCATGCTCAAAAATACTGTTATTCTATTTCCAAGTGTGAATAGTACCATTTATCTGTTGGAAAATGCTAGAAACCAAAAGTAAGAGGGATTTGAGGCACCCGAACAGATTGAGCCCGACGGATAACTTGGTGACTATGATATGCATGTAATGAATGAACCCTGGACATTCACCACTTTCTTCTCAAGACACATGAGTCACTTCCTGGAGGACAACTGTGTCTGTGACTGATTCGTGCGGCATAGACTAACTGCATCATTGGCCAAAACGGAAAATATCATGAGCTTTTGCTTTCTGACGTAAAGTGGGAACATGCTGTCTTCCAGCTGTTCTCTTTCAAGTGCATTGTGAATAAATTCGGATGGCATCCTCCATTTGTCTGAGCAGGACACTAAATTTTCACGTCCTCACTTTTGGCTAGTAACGTAATTCTGTTCCTGTCAAGGTTCAGATCTTATGGAGATGACATTTTTGTAAATGACTATTTATATTGTCAGCCGTTTCATTTGTCCATACCCTGACATTTTTTTTATCTCCTTAGAAGATCATTTTAGGGATTATAAATTCTTTTTTTTTTTCTTTTGGTGAGGTTTTTGCTATAGGGCGTGTGTGCTCACCAGAGAACCAAAAAGCAAGAAAGCACCCCCCAGGGGGCATGGCCACGCCGCAATCCCTTCTCCTCCTTCTCCTCTCGGGATCTTGGGCACGTACGCCCACGTGCCCACCGTGAGTTTAAGCCACCAGGTCTGGGACTTGAACTGCGGTTGACTACATGGGAGTCCAGCGACATAGCCATTACGCTAACTGCTGGTCCCAGGATTATAAATTCTTAATGTGCTTAGTTTGTTGGACATTTCCATCATGTCATCAGTTTGACTGGGATGAACATTTTTGCTACAGAGTTGTCGCAGTGAAGACCCTTAGCCTTTAGTTTATTTCTCCTTGGTGATGAGTGAAGAGTTACTGAATGAATGATGAAAATAAAATGATATTAGCTGGTAGCATTCTTTGAATTCTTTGGAAATATAAAAGTAGATGAGGAGCCAGAAGGTGGTATAATGATAATGCATCTGGATCTACATGGGAAAGGTCATGGTTTGAATCCCAAAGCCCCCCTGAACACACTAGGCATGCTCTCCTGTGTCCGTGATCCAGACTGTCTGAGACTGGGAGTAGACTGTGGCAATGAAACCTCTCTTGGGAGTGCCTGCCTATCTCTCTCTCCCTCAGAGTCTGTCTCAATAAAGAAAGAAATGAATAAACTTTTTAAAAAAGGAAAAAGAAAAGTAGATGAAAGTGAAAACAGGATTCTGATTCTATTTTGGATGTAAGAGCTATTCTTCCACCTCAGAAAAAGAATTTCAAAAAACCGTAAAAACGTCAAGCTTAAGGTTTTTAGTCTATTTACTTCATTGTCCTCCTACAATTTCCACGTGCTCTGTTCAGTAGTAAGCATAGGCCCAACCTAGGCAGCACAGTTGGTGGCCAACTGGACTGCAGTGCTAGAAGCACATGGCCAACCACTGGGTTGCTTCCCACAGCCACCAGCTTGGTTGGCCTGAAACACACCGAGTGTGTGCACACCCAGGATCCTGAGGAGCAAGGGGAAGATGAGACTCTGTCAAGGTGCTTCTCTCTCTGTGTGAACATGTAACTGTCTGTCTATCAACTGTCTGTCTATCTATATGGCACGATTATTACTTTTGATATGGTGTGTTTTGTACAAGCAGGCTATTCCTTTCATGGAAATCACTGACATTGTATTGTGTTCTGCTCAGAATTTAAAGACTACAATCAACCCTAAATTCCAAAAAGAAATTCATTTGTTTTCCATGATCTTTTTTAGAGAGGCTTTTACTATAGGGTGAGTGTGCTCTCTAGAGAGACAGAAAGCAAGAAATCACCCTCTATGGGGGAAGGCCATGCCGCAATCCCTTTTCCTTCATTCTCCTCTCAGGATTTTGGGCATGCATGCACACACGACCTACATGAGGTCTGAGATTCTAACCACGGTCGACCGTGTGGGAGTCCGGCCACATAACCGTTATGCCATCTGCTGCTGCCTACGTTTTCCATTTTTAAACTTTTATTAGAGAGTTTTCTAGCAAATACAAAAAATAAAATAGCATAATAAAGCTACCTTCAACAGTGGGCAATGTATGTTTTATGTGTATCCCTTCCACTCCTCTTTGCCTTGGAATTATGTTGATGCATACTCCAGGCCTATCCATTCACCTGTAAACATTTCATTATATATCTCTTAAAAAATATGAGAACTCTTTGTAGATGTAATCCTCATACCAGCATCTTAAAAATGAAGTTTTTTAATAGCACATATTGAATCAGCATTCAAAATTACTTTAGTTTGTTATAATTTGCTACCATAGTTTGCTAATTTAAATTCAGATAAGGTCTGCACATTGGGGTTGGTTGATATAGCCTCTTTTTTTTTTACCTATAGGTTCTTTCCTTTCTGCTTTTTTCTTCCCATTTTTGTCATTGCTGAAATTATGGATTATGTGTTTTAAATAAGTATAGTTTCCTATGATCTAGGTGTTGGTGATAATCTATTAAAGAAATAAGAGTAATATAAGAATGTAATTTTAAAAAAATTTTTAATATAGAAATTTTTTAATTGCCGGGGGCTTGTATGCTCACAAGAGACACAAAGAGATGGAGAGAGAGAGAGAACCCCCCCAGTGGGGCCTGGTCACACTACAGTCCTCCATTTCTCCATCCTGTTGGGACTTGAGGCATGCGTGTACATGTTTGGCACATTCCCCAGGTTGTAGAGGCCGAGACTTGAACTGTGGTCAGCCATGTGGGATCAACCTCCCTCAAGCACTAGGCCAGGGGTGACCCAAGAATGGAATTTTTAAAAAGGTGTTTTTAAGTATATGCAAATATTTCCTTTTATATTAAAGACAGTCTAGCTATGGTGTTTAAAACTTAATTAGGCAGGAAAACTCAGGCATAAGTTTTATTCCTGCTTCCCCTTTGCAAGACACTTGGTGGGTTATATGCAGAGGAGTCATTTAGCCCATTGCTGAAATGCACTGGGCTGGAACATGCCAGCCATTCTTTATCAATAACACCAAAAAGTTATTTTGGGCAGAGAATTGCAAGAGCAGTTTTTCCTGTTGAAGCTGAGTGGGAAGCCAGGGCAATTGAATGTGTCCCTCAAACGCTTTGGCCTCAACACTCTTCTCCCCGTGTTTGCTATGATGAACATTCTCTTGAGGACTTTCATTCCAGTGGAAATAGGATCACAGAGTCACCTGGGTTGGAAAAGACTTCCTGAGGTCATCTGGCCCCCTCTGGAACCTTCACAAAGATTCCAGCATCAACTCCAGAACAAGGCCGTTTGTTGATTCGCACATCTCACAAAACCCCCTTGTGCATTCTCAGTCCATTTTCTCTTTTGTCTTTCATTGAGGTAGATTATGAAATTGCATCTTTTCCTGCTGTGGAGGTTAGGGGTATGTGCATTTCTATGTAAGTTTTTAATTAAGATTACCCTTTTTCTTTAAAAAAAAAACAAAACAAAATATTTATTTTTCTATACGTGAGAAACAGGGAGAGGAGGAGAGAGAGTGTGTGTGTGTACCCCCAGCGGAGTCTTGATGCCTCAGTCCACCCCCTCCCTAGTGAGCCCCAGATCATGGTTACAAGCATACCTGGCATATTCAGGGAGGGTTTGGCATGTGAGCCCAGAACCATCCCAGGTGGATCAGCCTCAAAGAGCATTGCATTGTCCACTGCACCACTGATCAGCCGTAGTTGAGGTTAATCTAGGTTCTTTCTTGTTGTCCTCAACAGCACAGATACCCTGACAACCCATTCAGCTGTCTATAGTAATGGTTTTCATGAAACATGAGATGTTTTTGTGGGTAAATTTTGAAGTATGAAGGAATTATCGTAGACTGCTTTTCAGCTATGTATGTGTAATCATTTTATGTATCACCTTGGCCGGGCCACAGGGTGCCAAGATATGTGGTCAAACATTATTCTGGGTGTCTCTGTGAGGGTGTTTTGGATGAAGTTAACAATTAAATCAGTGAACTTCAAGGAAAGCAGATTGCCCTCCATAATGTGGGTGGGCCTCCTTCAATAAGGTGAAGAACCAAATAGAACAAAAAGACATTCCCTGAGCAAGGAAGAATCTCCCAGCCTATGACCTTTGGTTAAGAACTGCTTCTGCTGTCCTGGGTGTCCAGCCTGCTGGTCCTTGTACTGGAACTATAGCATTGGCCCTCCTGGATCTCCAGCCTGCCAGCCCACTCTGCAGTGTTGCACTTGCCAGCCTCTAACTGCATGAGCCAGTTCCTTATACCAGATCTTTGTACACACAACACACACACGATTGGTTTTGTTTCTCTGGAGAACCCTAATACAGTGTGGAGGGGGGTGGAAATGGCAAAGAAGTATAGTTTTGAATTTATTTAGCTGTCCATTTTTGGAGTGGTGTTTTATACTAAAGAGACACAAAGTTCATAGAGAGGTCATCAGAAAACCGAGATTCTGGTCACAGCTTTTCTGGCAACCTGTCTTGGTTTCTAACCTGGTCACATTCCCTCTCTCAGTCTCGGATTCTTCTCTGTAAAAGAAGGTTGAAGAAAGGGATTTCCAAGGTCTGTGATTCCATGAAACACAGTCGTTGGACATTTGAGCCAGCTGCTGAGAAGGCATCTGAAGATAATTCTTCTGAGGACTGCTCGAGGTTTCTCTGCTAAGAAATTAGGAGGAAAAAAAAATTAGACAAACTGAAGATGTCTTCAGGTAGTGGGGGTGGTACCGTGACAAACATAGGAGAAAAAGGCACAAGCAGAAGGAATTCCTGTGTGTCAGGTGGAATATTCTAACCAGTTAAATGTAAACTATGGATGGGTAAATTCCTGCGTGAAGACCTTTAGCTTTTGTGGCTTCTCCTCTGGGAGCAGAGGTCTAATTTTGAGGACACTCAGAATCTGTCCCCGTACTGTCCTGATTTCTGTTTTGTGCAGAAGTCAGGTAGTGATGATGGTGGAGGCTTGACAGTTGTGACAAGCTGAAGCTCTCAGGCCAAACTGAAGGACCTTCGCCCAACCAGTGGTCAGGAAATGCCTGACCCCAAGGGCATCTGTGCTATTCTTGACCACAGAGATTGGAAGGTGACTCAGACCAGCAGTGACTGCTGGGGTTAGAGATTGATTTCTCTGTTGTCTTGGGTTCCTCTTTCTTCAGCCTGGGCTTCCCACTCCAGGTTAAAAAAAAAAGTAACCACAAAGCAGAAACCGTATTATTTTAACTTCTGTCGGAAGAGTGGTCAGCACTTAGCTGCAGTAATCTTGGGGCCTTCCCTAGCTGAATTAATGCTCCCCTCAGAGCAGCCCAACACTTGGGAAGCAGGTATTGGGGGTTGGAAAGGCTGGTTTGTGGCTGGGAAAGCAGCTGAGGGGCAAGAGGGCTGTGCCTTTGGATAGGGACACACTCCTTGCGAGGGGTCATGACCCTTTGCTCACTGGAGGCAGCCCCCACAAAAAGGAGCCTGTGAGGTGGCTTTCCTTGTCCTTCGGGTTTTTCTGACCACAGGCTTGAACCCTGAGGCCATATTTCCTGAGATGCTAGTTGGCAGATGACTGGGGACAAATGATTAACCCCTTGGAATCCCTGGTTAGACCCAGTTATGGTCATGCGTCCAGGCTTTTTTTTTTTTTTTTTTGGAGAGATTTTCACTGTAGGGCGCATGCGCTCGCCAGACAGACAGAGAGAGACAAGACAACAGAAAGCGAGAAATCACCCCCCAGGGGGGATGGTC